>NC_092562.1:30734053-30811553 GCF_037975245.1 Apostichopus japonicus | reverse complement strand
GCACTGTGTTTTGTTGTGTTGTATACTATACACAGTACAATAGGCTTCATTATAGATGTCTTGTGTAGAGCGGAGTGCGAAGTCAAGCGAGTAAACAAACAATCGAGGACTGCCTATAATGGGCGCAGTAGTTGGGAATAGTTGCTTCATTGTGTTAAGAACACTATATACTTTCGTTCATATATACCTACCAAAAGTTCTGGAAAGTTGCTACTGTGAATATCTTGAATTTGTTCGTGTTGATCATACTGTTGTCGATAGAGTATGGAGGGATCCATGTTGAATACTACAGTTTATCACTTGCCCCCTGAGAGCCAAACAGAATAGAGGAAATAATTTCAGTGTCAGTTCAGTTTGGGGAAAAAATATTCGCCGCCGGGCCGAAGGCCGATGTCGGCAAGCCGCGTGTTAGCCGACGTCGGCCCACCTGCGGGTATGAAGCGGTTTGCCGCTGTCGATATGCCGCCGCCGGCGCGGCGTCGGTTTGCTGGCTGGGTCCCTAAACCTTTAACAAAGCCCTCGTTAATACATTAAGAGGGGCGTTTTAACTTTTCATTTTCCAAATTAGGCCCCCAAAGCCAAATCTTAATTCCTACCCTGCAGGGTGTGTTTCGTGTGTAAATCAAATTTCCCCACACACAAAAAAAAAAAAAAAAAAAAAAAAAAAAAAAACGGGAAAATAACCGAACACGTAGGCTATATCGCATGCTCTATGATCACACGCACAGAGCGCGTCGGTTGGACTAACCTGTTTTTGGAATAATTTTTCAGCATCAATAAACAAGTTTAAAAGAACTTGCTGTTGTTAGTTACAATTTCAGCATTAAACCTATAAGCCTAACCACCCCTATAACAACCCATCAAACTCAAAAAGGCATTTTTGGTTGAATGTTATTCTGTTAAATTAGTGTTGGCATGGATTGAGGACTACTCCAGTAAACTGATAAGGGTGTACAGTTTACATGAGATACCCCCATAATCGGAGTCTGTCCATACATTTATGAGTTGAGATACCATAATGATGGTTGATTTTGCTAAGGGTGAGGAAGGATTCGAATAAAAGTAGGGGATAAATAATTATATTGACAAAAAGGAAAGCAAAGTGAGAGAGACCACCTTCTACTATTCTTCTTCATTAAAACAGCTGCCAGGACCTGGAACAGAAATTGTTTCATGATGTTTATTCTTTATCACCTTGTTGCCCTTTGGTAAGATGCTAGTTGGCTAGTCGCCTTGCCTTAAAACTTGTGAAATTTGAGGCCTGTTGTTCATGCCAGTATAGGCAAAGTCTAATTATAATAGGTGAATTAGTCATGTGACCGCTGTTACACCGCACTTAAATCAAAAGCTACCCTGCCGCAACGAAATGCGGAAAACTGTGGAACGCGAAAAGGACCACATGATATGATGATGTTAATGATGATCTAATTTTATACGTTCATGTACTAAACAACTTGCGATAATGTACTAAACATATACGCTGATGTACTGAAAAACTAAGATGTATTTCAAAACATATACGATCATGTACTGGAAACTTGTGATGATGATGAAAAAGCGCAAGTTACAAAAAAGTGGCGTATGGATATCCACTATTGTCGTTTGAATACGCGTATGAATATCCATATGTAAGTGTCCCTAGTCCCTGGTTCTATGATGAGTTTACACTGAATATTCATACTGGTATGCTTACGCCACATATGAATATACAAACGCGTATGTAGACGCCACTTTTTTTAACATAAAGGCCCTGTCACACTCTACCGATTTTCCCGGATGAATAGAAACAGCCTGTTTTTCGTTCGGGTCTTCTAGCCACGTGATAATTAGGACCTGGTTTGCTTTCTGTTGAGCCATTTCGATGTGGAATAACCCTCTCCAAACTTTTGATATTGACTCCGTTTCCTTTTATCGGACAGTACATGATCGTATTTGTTTTGATGTCGTACGTTTGTAGTACGATGTATGATCGTATATGTTTAGAACATGATCGTATACTCTTAATACATGATCGTATGTGTTTGGTACATGATCGTGCATTTCTAGTACATGATCCTGTATTTCTAGTACATGATCGTAAGTTTTCAGTACATGATCTTAAGTTTTCAGTACATGATCGTATACAATTAGATCATCATTAACATCATCATATGTTGTGGTCCTTTTCGCGTTCCATAGAAAACACAGATAATAGCATTCATAGTAACCGTAGTACCACTCTCAAGTTTTATACGAAGTGCTTAATAATATTTGTGTTTTCGTCTCCCTAGATTTATACCTTTATGCTACCTATTAAAAAAAAAAACTTTTCTCTCATTGTATTAATAATCTAAATCTACCGGAATTGTACTCTGCGCCAGATGGATAGTCTCCTGGGCAATCAGTAACAGATGAGGCACCCTATTTGAAATTTCTGGCTAAGACACTGTGTGTGTGTGTGAGGGGGGGGGGGGGGAGGTGATGGGAACTGCAGCTGTGACACATTTACATTTTTACTTTTTATATATGAATGTTCCCTGATAGTGATTCAGTAAAGTACGTCAAACAGCACACTGGAATATATCTGAAACCCCCAATATGTAAGTCCGGTAGTCCGGAAGCGGTAGCATCGTGAGATCACTCTTGCTCATGTTTTTACTACATTTATTTCCAGGGTTTGTTCTCCTTTTCCCTTTCTTTCCTCTTCCTTTCCTCTTCCAAGTTGACATTTCCTTTCTCCTTAATCTAAGATTGTTTTATCTGTTTCCCCGTGCGTGATAATGGTTCAGTCCAATATGTCTTTGAAAGTTCGAGCCAATGACGCAGTTCCATTATAACACCCAGTAAGTAAATTGCACAAGTCACACATCTCCATTACTTTACACACTGCGATACTCGCGCAACGGTAGCAGAACAACTTTCCCTTAGGGTCTAAACACACGGATCCCGTACAAGTTACAGAGGGTAACAATCAAGAACTCCTCAGCCTTGTCAAGGCCGACTACCTTTATTCGGGACAAAATGGCTGGCATTGTACGTGGAAGTAAATGTCCTGTGTTGGTAACTGCGACTATAACAGTGTTTCTAATATTTCTGTTCAGAATCGGTCCTGCATTTGGTAAGTTAAAGAAATGTCACGATTAGCTGTCACTATATAGCGGCAATGACACTGCCCGGCATCACTAAACTACCTAGACCACACTAAGCCTAGCTCTATTTAAGAGACCTAGGTCTGCTGGCCAATACTGGAATAATGCTGCCATAACTAAGTTTGTTGCTTTCATTTACGTTCATGTCCTGTTATCACCATATGCCTACAAGTGTTAACCATATTGTCTTACAGGCATAGGACAACATCTTACAGGTGGTTGGAAAGGCCATAGGATCAATAATAAAAAACTTTGTATTTCAAAGCTATATAAAGGTAGTCAGAATAGGCCCCAAATTATAGCATGCATACATAATTGCTAGTATTTTGCAAAACGTACTTTCCTGTGGGCTTTTACCCTCCAAATTGTTCTCAGACATTGTTGAGGAATACACAAGATGACTGAATAATCCCAGTGAGGAATATTTCCTCAAAGGTTGTAATAAAAAAACTTGTTTGAACGTAGCAGCCATTGAGAGCAGCCACTAACAACAGCCAATAGTGTATATATCAGCGTTACACGCCGTTGGCCACTGATGTTTGTACACTCTGACGAGCAGGTACGCTGTGGCGGAAAAGTGGATCCCCAGCAGCCACTAAGGGCAGCCTTAATTAGCGGACAATAACAAGACTGTTACTTTTTCGTACCTGCTTTAAAGCGATAATAATTAACGCAATGCATACTGTAAAATGCCAATAATTCCACTATAGGAGAGATGAGATGTTGCTCTTTCATTTGATATGATTTTGGAATTTAATGGTAGACAATTTCTGCATCCATATTGAACTGAAACTTGTGATCCTACCAAAACTTGTGGAGAAATTTAGGTATAAATTGCGGCAATTTTTAAACCCATTTTTTTTCTTTTTTCAAAAGACTAAAGAATTAATTTATGAGAATATGCAACAGTCAAGAGAGGTACAATGACGAAGTTAAGTTATTCCTCTTACACGTGGTATGAAAAAAAGTCAGTAACACTTTGATTTATTGAAATTCGATGGATACAAACCATTCGATCCTAACAGGAGTGAGATGCAAATGGGAAAATTAGCTCAAAACGATCAAAATTGATTAATTTGAGATATCGACCTAGTTAGGAGGTCCAGATAGCATCACATTAAAGAATACCTTTTTTTCTTTCAAGTGATATACCTCTACTATCGGTAACAAAGCCGATTTCTTGACCAAAAGTGGCATTAAAGTTTTAAAATATTGATTAATTTGTTTTCTGCAAAATCTATCAAGTTGAGTTATGTGTGAACCGGACATCCCAGTAGGCTCCATAACTAAAATTAATTAATTTTGAAGAAAATAAAAAAATTAAACAGTTTAATTATCATTACACATTACGTATATACACAGCGCGTTTAGAGAGGGGTCTGTATCAGGGTTAAAAACTTTAAGGCAACTTTTGGTCAAGAAATCGGTTTTGTTACCGATAGTAGAGATATAGTACTAGTGTTTACACGGGTCCAAAAATCGGGAACCGGGTACCCGAGAGCCGTTACCCGTCGGGTACCCGGGTACCCGGGAAAAAATTGTTTATCCTCGTGTATCACGATTTTCAAGAAATTACATATTAGATGCTGTAATAAATGAATTATATTCTCCACTGACAATGTTTTCATGTTCAAAAACGTATGTGTAAGGTAAGGTATAAAACCTTCCTCAATAATTTCTATTTCCTTTTTTTCTGTCATAAACTTGTTAATTACTTAATATAATTAACATTACTACTAATTTGTAGTTATGTTGTTAACATCGCACTGCCGCCGCTGCTTATGCTAGCTCTCCACGTCTATTGGATCATACCATAAAATATCCCTTTACTTTAGCTCAGTTGTTACTACTACTATCTGTTATGCAAGCCCAGGGTTCGCATTAGCCGCGAGATTACGCGATTCGCGCAATTTGATCGCATTTGGAATACACGATTATTATTGTTATTATTGCTATTATTATTTTTTAGTTATCCCGTTTATAATCCATAAACATGTCGTAAAATTCCTTGTCAGCCTTTCCTTTTATGAAATAAACGAATGAATAAATAATAATTTCTTCCACATGATAGCCTAACACCACACTAAGTCAATGCATGAGAAATCTAGCAAAGCCTAACCATCTGTTTATTCGCTGAAATTGTGACGCAGTTATAAGATAGCCATGGAACACGTTCATTATTGCTGTTACGTTCGACCACATGGTTGCCTAACACCACAATAAGTCAATGGGGTAATCTAGCATAGCCATTTGTTTATTAGCAGAAATTGTGACGCAGTTATAAGATATCCATGGAATACTTTCGTTATTGCTGTTATCTTCAACCACATGGTAGCCTAACACCACACTAAGTCAATGGGAAATCTGCCTAACCGTAGATTTCCAATTTTTTTTAAATCACACTTTGCGTAGGATTCGGGTAATAAATTAGGAACCGGGTAGAATTGCGTCGGGCGGGTACCTTCGTTTTTGCTGTTATCTTCGACCACATATTTTAGCCTAACACCACACTAAGTCAATGGGAAATCTGCCTAACCGTAGATTTGCAATAAAAAAAAAAATTTAAATCACACTTTTCGTAGGATTCGGGTAATAAATTAGGAACCGGGTAGAATTGCGTCGGGCGGGTACCTTCGTTTTTGCTGTTATCTTCGACCACATATTTTAGCCTAACACCACACTAAGTCAATGGGAAATCTGCCTAACCGTAGATTTGCAAAAAAAAAAAAAATTTAAATCACACTTTTCGTAGGATTCGGGTAATACATTAGGAACCGGGTAGTATTGCGTCGGGCGGGTACCCGGATGGAAGCAGGACACTTCGCCCAACAACCATTTCGCCCAACTGCCATTTCGCCCAACCTTACCATTTCGCCCAACCAGCCTGGTCATTTCGCCCAACCAGCCTGGTCATTTCGCCCAACCAGCCTGGTCATTTCGCCCAACCTTGATTAAATATGATACTTGAAAAGCAAACGTTCGGGAATTGTTAAAGTTACAGGATACGAACCGCATATTAAGGAAACTTGAGGACCGATCAGTGTGTTGGGGGTTAGGTTTGATAGTAAACGTTCGAATATTAAGGAATATTAAGGAAACTTGAAGTCCTTTTCTTTGTATAACTTTAGTAAGGAAACGTTACAGAATACGAACCGAATATTAAGGAATCTTGTGGATGGATCAGTGTTTTAGGGGTTAGGTTTGATAGGTTTCATAGTAAACGGTCGGGAATTGTTAACGTTACGGGATACGAACGGGAACGAGTATTAAGGAAACTTGAAGTCGTGGTTAAATTGATTAGGCCTACCGATATTCCACACCGATTCCCCTTTGTTTGTATAATAATATAACTTCCATTGTATGCGTAAACGCCTAAAGTAGTGTAATCCTCCCATTATACCCGAAATAACTGCTCAGACTCCGATCGATATCGAGCGGACCTCACTTTATTTACCTATTACGAAGTAACCTTACCCAAAATAAATCAAATTGAACTGGCGGAATAGAAAAAGTAATATTATTCTGACTGAATATTAGTAAAAATAAGGTTGGGCGAAATGACCAACACGGTTGGGCGAAATGACCAACACGGTTGGGCGAACTGACCATGCTGGTTGGGCGAAATGACCAACGCGGTTGGGCGAAATGACCAGTCTGGTTGGGCGACATGGCAGTTGGGCGAAATGGTTGTTGGGCGAAGTGACTCGCAAGCACCCGGATAACCCGTGCAAACACTAAGATATACCACATGAAAGAGGAACCTTTCTACTTTATTGTGGTGCTAACCGGACATCTCAATAGGCTTCATAGCTAAACTTAATCGCTATTGAAAAAAAAGAAGAAAAAAACAATTATTGATCAGTACACATTACGTATATACAGCGCGGTGAGAGAGGGGTCCGTATTGAGGTTAAAACTTTATGGCCACTTTGGTCAAGAAATGTTTTGTTACTGATAGTAAAGGTATATATATCACATGTAAGAGGAACCTTTCTACTTTAAGTTGGTGCTAGCCGAACATCTCAATAGGCTCCATAACTCATATTAATCGATTTTGAAAAGAAAGAAAAAACATTCTTATTTATGTACTAATTGAACAACACACTCGACTGCAGCATCAGTTATAACAAACACACATGACCGCAGTGGTAGTACTGTGTGTCATGTCTTACTGTCCTTTTCTCTTAGTGGCTGCTGTTAGTGTCTGCTCTTAGTGGCTGCTACCTTCAATGAGGCTAATAAAAACAGTTTAAGAATTTTGACAAAAGGTGACCATAATTGAAAATCTAGCATATTTGGGGCCAATAAAGCATACCTACATTAAACAAGTACAGTCTCTAGGCAAGTGTTGCAACAGGCACAGTGCTCATATGGCTAATGTGGTGATTTAAAGTGTGTTAACTATGTATGAAATAATTTGAATAATAGTTCGTCACCTAGCTTGTTGCATTCAAATTAGTACTTATAAATCAATAATATACTGATAATATAAATAAGTTATAAGTCAAAAAACAAGTAGACACAAGTACAGTAATATGTTGGGATATAACCTACTGATGTATCCTCTCATTGACTCATTGTTAGATTGGCAGTGGACTGGATGTCCTAGTACAGTACTATGTTGGGGATACATAACCTACTGATGTATCCTATAATTGACTCATAGTTAGATTGGCAGTGGACAGAATGTCCTAGTACCGTACTATGTTGGGGATATATAACCTACTGATGTATCCTATCATTGACTCATAGTTAGATTGGCAGTGAACAGGATGTCCTAGTACAGTATTATGTTGGGGATAACCTACTGATGTATCCTCTAATTGACTCATGGTTAGATTGGCAGTGGACTGGATGTCCTAGTACCATACTGTGTTGGGGATATATAACCTACTGATTTATCCTATCATTGACTCATAGTTAGATTGACAGTGAACAGAATGTCCTAGTACTGTACTGTGTTGGGGATATATAACCTACTGATGTATCCTATCATTGACTTATAGATAGATTGGCAGTGGACAGGATGTGCTACCTGTAGTCCTATACTATGTTTGGGATATATTTCCTACTGATGTATCCTCTAATTGACTCATAGACAGATTTGCAGTGAACAGGATGTCCTAGTACCTTACTAAGTTGGGGATATATAACCTATTGATGTAGCCTATCATTGACTTATAGATAGATAGGCAGTGGACAGAATGCCCTTACACAAATTTCTAGTACCCTATCCATGCATGCGTATTTCTTGAGCATGTTTTTTGTGCGGGGTTTGAAACAATACTGTACATGTATGAAAATGCCCTCCTTACATGCACTATGGCATGTGTGAAGCATGTATTTGAAAAAATACATGCATGTAAATGAGCTACATTACATGCTCCAGCAAATACATGCTTAAATCATGTCTTACTCAATGTTTCATACATGTACATGAAAGAAGCATGTTTTTTGCGCGGGGTTTGAATCAATACATGTATGAAAATGCCCTCACATGCACTATGGCATGGGTGAAGCATGTTCTTGAAATGTTTGATACATGTACATGCTTAAAGCATGTTTTTTGCTTCGGATTTGAAACAATTCATGCTTGAAGCATGTTTTTAAATCCATTGCATGCACTAATGCAAAGGAAATATACATGCATGTATTCCATGGAAATACATGCATGAAAGTATTCCATGAATGCATGCATGAGGAAATGTTTTTAAACATTATAGTTTTGGTTGCTTTGTGTGACAAATACATGCTGTAAACATGTTTTTAAATTCTGATGTAATGACACACTTTTAGAAACAAATATTGAATGTTACATTGAATGTTAATTTATTGAAATACTAATTACATGGCTGTATATGGATGACAACTGATTTGTGTGTTAATAGTATTTGTATTAATATTGCTGATGAGTATAAAATCGGTGAAAATCCAAGAATTGAATTGTGACAAGTTTTTGGCAGGATCCGCAGATTCTGCAGTAAGATTGCAAATTTATGCATAAAATAAGTCTCGCAAATGAGACAATGCTTAGAAATAAGGTAACATTAAATAAAATACTGGTTAAGAATAGACTACTTACTGTACAAGAAATGTGAAGAATAGACTTGTTAAGAAACAATTAGGATGAAATGCAAAATCTGGACTGAAAGCACCGAACATGGAAAATCAAAGTTTTATTTATGTTGAAAACATATACTAACAAGTTTAGTGAGAAAGGCAAATTAAAGTTATCCTGGCAAGCTAAACAAAGTATATATGCAAAACTGAAAAATAAGGAGTTGGTCACATGTAGATAATGAACGGTAGATATAATTATGAACTGGTATATAGCTGATAAAAAATATAATGCAGATGAGCTAAGAAAGAAAGCACCTTAAATGCAATTATACAAGTGTAATAAAAATGGTATATCAAAACATTACATATGCCCATGGGGCACCCTTAATTGTGACTACATTTTCCTCACTATAGATGTGTAGTGTTATAGTATTATAGTATAGTATAATAGTACACAAGTATACTGTTGTTAAGGTAGTAATGAATGAATCATGTTGAAAGATAAGATCTGGATACTCAAAACACTGATCAAGTCATAAAATTTGGCAATGCTTATCCAATTAAAGAATGGATTGGAAGCTTACAGAATGTTGCATCACAGAATGGCCACTCTGTATGCTATAAGGCACATATATAGAATATATATTTGTCATAAAATTAAGGCAAAAAGAAAACCTGAGCAACATTAATATAGTTAAGCTTCATCAAAAATATGTAAACATTCTAAAAGCATTAAATTTGGTGTAAAACGTAAAACAAATTACTAGCTTGGTCCATTGCTGACTTCTATTCCTATAGGCTTGGTGATTTGTGGAGCCAAATAGCAAATTAAGAACAGAGTAGAAAACTTTCTAGCAGGTATACCTATAAGCCAAACACTAGCTTTTCAAGATTTTTACAGCACATGCAACTCATCAATTTCTGTGAACTTCTCTCAGGGCAAATAGGGAATATCTACTTCACATAACTCACATACAAACAAAGTTCATATTAATTAAACTCTACATTTACACTTGCAAAGATATTGGCATATCAAGATTAAGGCATATTTTGTAAATATATATATGACCCAAAACAATAGGGATCATACATTTCCCCAAGTCCCACATGCAGTATATGTCAGATATTATAAACTACAGTATTTCTCAATTATCAGAGTTGACACTTTTTGTAAAGTTTGTACATATATATATGGCAAACATTTCCCGGTGCATTGTACTGTCTGCACTGAAAATGCGCCCGCTACACCACTTGACAAACGTGACCCCATGCTGCTTGCAGACCCTATGAATCATGCTGTTCGTAGCCGGTATTCTACTGTTGTAGGCATCAAGGCGTGGGGCAATTCCATGACAGAAATCTGAAAAGAACAGAAACAAACATATATATAGGCTATAGATATTTATTATAGAGAAAATCCACGTTATCTCCAAAGAAAAATATTATTAGAGAAAACCAGAGAAATAAGATATGACTCATAACTGACAAATAAGGAGTACAGTAGTGTTTTAAGAAATAGTATTTTCTAAAACATTACTCCCTATTTGTCAATTATGAATCATATCGTAGTTCTCTGGTTTTGTCTAATAATAATATTTAAGATATATATATATAAAACACGATACATGTGTCACTTCTGGTCGAAAAAGTGCTCGATACACAGGGTAGAACTGTATGTTTAAACATCAATTATGGACTTTCGATGAACTTAAAATTCAACCATTTTGCATGTATGTAATCCTTTACTCATTCCAGTTACATTTCTGCAATTAACTTTACCAATTACGGACGTTAAATACGTGAAAAAAGGGCAGAAAAGTCAGCCTTTTAGGAAAACTATATCAGACATTCCTGAAACATTCCTCAGACATCAGGTGACCATGTGACGTCATTGTTGGTATACCCCCAATCAAAACAATGATTTGTCCCTCAGTTAGTGTGTAAAGTTGTATACTCGACCACGAATGAGCTGCCAGAAACATCAACGATATTACTCCTTTTTTCCCAAAATGTCACAATTCTGTCTAGTTGGAGGTTGTAGTAATACCTTAGCCTACAAAAGCATCAGCTTTTTTAGCTTTCCGAGTGAAATTGACCATTTAAGTGTGAAGCCTAAAATCTCTCCTAGTAAACACTTCTTAGTTGCCCAGGGTGTCCTTACATGTAACATTATATCACGCAATTGACCGTACATGGTATTTACTGTTCGAGGTGACCGTATAATAGACTATGTATACACCGTGCCTAGGGTAGCATGCACTGTTAGTCCAGTGGGTATAGTGAGCTACCGCCCGTGTTGGGTCACAGCAAAGGGAAGTAGTCATGTTAGGATTTCATCGCATTTATCCATTTGTTATATTCCAGTATCGTGTTTTATATTGTCCATTTTGTTTGTTCCAGCATCTGCATGGTCTAAGGAGTGGAATAAAAACGGTACTGTAGCGATCGGACGTTTTTATATTTTGTTAGTGACTGCATGTCTTTTGTGATTGTGTACGTAGTGGATGTTACTGGCCTAACTAGGCCTAACTCCATGGAATAACACAGAGTCACGGTAGTATTTCGCCCAGGATTGAACGAGAAACGTGGATTTGGGATATTCACAACGGAATTTGGTTTACTGCTAGGATATTTTTTCCTGTGTGTGTACTTTGGATATTAAAACGAGTAAGTTCAGCTGAAGCTTAGTCATGTATCCTACCCTGGTCGAATTGGGCCTACCAAATTGAAATCAAAGCAAACTTGATTGTTTGCCCAATGGAGATGGGAATTAAATACCAATGCATACATGTGATGCATTTACATTATGAATGATTCAAATTTTGGCATAGAAATTTGTTTGTGAAGTAAACAAAAAACTTATTCCTCAGTGTGCACCTAGGCTATGATATCACACCTGTATGTTTCAAGTCTATTCTTGGTACAAAATTTGAAAACTTCAAATGTCAACATTCGAGAACAAAGCATTAGATTTTGAATGTAAGTTTTACCAGAATGTTCAGATTATAGTACTCTTTGATATAACTTTTGGCTGGACAATCCTTTTCAAATGGCAAAAAATGCCAGCATAATTGGATGACTATATGTGGCATACCTCAAAAGTTTAACTACTCTCGCATTCCTGGACAAAACTGTCTTCTTCAACTGATGTCTCTGATGGTGCAATGCCATCCAAAAATGAAAATTCTGGGTCTGAAAAACTTGTCTGTAAGAAAAAGTATGAACAACTTTTATTAAAGTTATAAGCAACCTCAGGCCTAGAGGAAAGATGATGGATGCATGGCTGTGGAGTGTCATTCTTCCCTTTAAATGAGGGAGTATTTTTCAAAGAGTTCTATCAATTGTTCTGATTCAAGCCCTTGCAGCATATAATAACAAAATCAAAAAGAGAAACAAAGCAAAGATGGTACAATTTACATGGTATATCAACATCACTTCCCCAACACCTCTACTACTTTAAGCTTAAAGATGAACAATAATGACATTTTACATTACTCTTTGTACAGTGGTTTATATTTGAATTTCCTTTAAACTGGGACGTTGACTTTCAAACACAAACCGTTTCTTTCTGCTGATTAAAGAAATTTCTGGTTGAAATTGCTACTGATGAGGAAGTTTTTGGGGAAATCTTTGCAGGATGCATATTTATAGCTGATTTGAAGGGAAACTGTACAGAAAGTTGTGTATCTCTCAACTACCTACCTATCCTCCTTTAAAAAATGCCTCTAAAAAAATACTACAACAATCTAACCTGTTTCTTGTTGCCAAGGAAGACTTGTTGGCATTCCAATGCACCTGTCAAGCATTTCAAGAAATGCAGTTCCTCACAAGTGACTGCTGTAAGGAAAGAGCAAAGGTTCTGTGAAATCTTCTTGACATAAATTGAAAATGTTTGTTAAAACAAGCTTTATTCTGTCAAAATATGTCCATATATCAAAGAAAACAATAGTAAGACAGAAGAGGTGACACAGCTGAAATGATGCGTGTAACCAGAACAACAAAATTGAAGGTTTATCTTAATGGATCACAATATCAATGGAGCATTTGCAGTTCATATTTGGCCCAAACAATTTCAGAAACAATATATTATCAATTTGACCTTCTGTGATGCATGATCCTTCCAATGAATGATGTAGCTTATAATCTTACTGTACTGTACATTGCACGTCTTTTAGTTTTTCAGGATAAGTAAAAAAAAACCAAAGTAGGGGCCTAGGCCTAATTGAAATAAAGAAAAAAATGTAAACATTATGAGAGCACATGTGCAAAAACATTACTTACATGGTAATTTTGGTTGGGGCATACGTTGATACCGTTGTAACTCTCTCCTGAGCTCGTCGTTCTTCGGTTAATATCTTCTTCGGTCCCCAGCAAGCTTCCACCATATTTGCACTTTTTCTCTTGCTGGTAAACGACTAACGTACTGAACCACGTACAATGCAAGTGGTATAATGCAAGTGGTAGGCTATAGTATAGGCTACTACAACATGACAGAAAAATTGAAATTCGAAAAATGCACTCAACTAAATCACTGGAAATAATGAATCCAAACTGCTTTAAACACTAGATCCGTTGACAGAAACAATAAACCTTGATACTAGAGTGAATGCAACAGGTGGAGTTCACTAAAATGAGCCAAAAAACGAGCAAATTTCCGAAAAAGATGATACCGACAACACGCCACTGAAGTCTTCCGATATCTATAATATCAGGGATGTAAGTGCAGCCCCCCAAAAAATACGGAAAACTATTCGGAGAAATGCGGGTGAATGCCGTCCTAACACATCCTACTCCTAGCTCTGACTACTTACACACTATCGTTATGTTAGGCTAGCTCAAAAGTATTAGCGCTAACACATCCTACTCCTAGTTCTGACTACTTACACACTATCGTTATGTTAGGCTAACTCAAAGTTACGAATACGTCGCAGCGAACTCCGTAATAAAAAGCAGTCTCACATTCGAATGCGATCACGAATATCAACTATCATATGCGTATCCCGTAGATTTCCGCCGCTCACAAATATCACAAGCGTTAATTCCGAAACTTATGTCGAGCACCAGCAGTTAAGAAGATGTGAATTAGGCAAGGTTTTTCAACGACAGAAATGAGCTATGGCGATTTGAAGTTCGCACGTACGCAACGATGTTCACATGGCACAATGTTGTACGTTGCAATGCGATGTAACAGTATTTTGGTTGATCGATGAGTGAAAATTGAAGTTAGCTTGCTAAAACGGGCCAAGCATTTTTGTCGCGTTGTGTCTTTGGTATTCGTACAATTTTGTGGAAAACTTTAATGGAAATAAAAAAAAAAAAACGGATTTCCGTAAAAATACGGAAGACTTACATCCCTGCTATATATATATATATATATACTGTAACTATCTTTGAAAGTGTATAAGTTTTACCGCCGAAATTGATAGAGTCCCGAGTAATGTTCCTTGGAAATGTGAACTGTAATAAATTTAACACGAAACGAATCTATTTGGTTCGTGTTTCGTGGGTGAAACAGGACAGGTGTAATTAATTAAATAAGTTATTTCAGAAATTGTGGGTTTTCTTTTTTTTTGGTATCGTTTTTCTCCGCTTTAGAAGACCAAACAAAGTTAAAAATAATGAATAAACGTACCGGGCACGCCGTCTGCGGTTTAGTTCCGCGTCGGTACGGTCGGTCATTATGCATATTCATGTTGCCGACAGCAATGTTCAACTTAACTTCGACCAACGTAAAATAGTATATTGTACTGTACTAAACCAGTAGGAAGGCCCGTGACTACCTTGCTTGGAAAAATAAAGTCACAATTTAAGGACGTTAATATTAACAATTTCGAAGAAGCAATAAACCTTGCGCAAGATCGTGATACCTGGCGGAGGTTAATTACTGAGCATGTCGGATACACGAGACTCAACTTACTGTAGCGCCCCAAACGGGGTTATAACTTGCCGAGCGGCCGTGGGTTCGATAGGGCCGCTGTCGGCCACCCTATGTCAGGATGAATGTGGGGCAACTACAAGTTGAGACACACTGAACCAATAAACACACGAACAAATAAATTGCTTTTTAAGCTTCTAATACATTTAATACAAAAAAACCTTTGCCTTCTCCACTTGGGCAGGTGTCTATAAAAAACCAAATTAAATAATACAGGAGGTCAACGCAGTGACCTCCAAAAATAAGGTAGTAAGGTGATAAATTAGGACCAATATTTAATTAATTACATACAAATCCACAAATTCCGGCTTATAATTTACATAAAGGATAACTATACGTACCTGTGAAGTCCGTGGCCAAACGTATAATTTCGAGTCCTAAATCTACAATACGTAGGCGTTGCCTCGGGGAAAATTCAACCCGAATTAAGGTCACCCCCGCGCCACAAATATAAGAATTACCCCGCAGGGTGCGGCGATAATATCGACCGTGCTCCCAACCTTTTAGTAAATTTAGATGTAATAATTTAAAGGGATTCTGACAAACGGGGAAATACGCCTACAATATTATAAGAAATAGGACTCGGACTTGCCTAAACTATAAAAGAACATTTAACTTACTTAACGAACTGACCAACGGACCTCACTAGGTAGCAGCAAACACCAAAAAATGGAACACACTCTTAGAACCCAAAATGGCAAGTGCCCTAACTTAACACAAAAACTGAAACGAAACATTGGAACTTCGCGTGGCTCGAACATTCCACATAGCTACGGAGGGACCAGACTTTTGTCACGAGAGCTGGACAGCTGAAAGGGAGACGGAAACAAAAGGTATAAATTAGCATATGAAACTACAACAATTCACTTTACATATAAAAAGATATTAGATAAAACAGACCCCCAGAGAACAATAAAACAATACACACAAACAGGACAACTACTCCAGCAGTAATGCCACCTATGTACGGAGGCGTTTACGTGACGCTCCCCTGGGCGTCACACCACCCCCACCCTAATGATTAGGACTCGCCCTCGAGTCTACAACAGGAAATTACAATGGAAATTACAAAATTGCAATGGTAGGAAATTACAATAGGTAGTTCCCAATGAAATGCCCAAACATACAACACTCGTGCCGTCCCAACCAAATGTATGTAATATGCCAAACACCCGCAGAACAATGAACCTGCGCACAATCCACAGTTCTGCATCCAAACCGGTTACTAACGATTAACAAGCAATTACATTTCCTTTAAATATTAGTATGGTGATCAGTCACGCTAATATTGGACATAATCACTTAACCACACCGGAGGTCGACGTCTTCGTCCTGTAGGTCCTATATTACCTAGCGAGGCCGCCTCCTCACAATCACTATCATAATGTTGATCGCTCCTAGCCTCTACTTCGCTCGATATATCTCTGTCACAACTTTCCCCTTCAGCCCTATCCCCAGTAGTCGCATATGAAGTATTTTCTTCGTGAAACATCTCCCGCAGCCCGGAACTCGTGCATAATGCGTCCGGCTCAAGATGAGCTAGCAATGGATTATTTCATTTCTGCCCTTCATGATCGAGATATTAGAATTGCTGTTCGAAGGGGTGCTCCTAAAACCTTGCCAGAAGCACTCAATCTAGCCTTAGAAATTGATGCTATAGATCGTGCAGAGGGTGTAATAAGGCAAAAGAAGGCAGTGTTTACAGTAGATACCAAGGGACAGGAGGATTTTGCCCTTAGAATTAGTAAAATAGAGTCGCAGATGGGCCGGTTGCAGGAACTCAGTGAACGAATGACAAAATTTATGGAAACCTGGTCTAGTCCTGCCCATGTTCCTGCGGGTGGCCCACCTGCTCCTACAGGTACGGCATTTGTTCCTAGTCCTAGACAACCAGAACCATATCAGTGCTGGTATTGTAGACAGTGGGGGCACATTAGCAGAAATTGTCCACAAAAAAACATGGGAAACTAAACACAGTTGAGCAGGAGGATCGCCTCTCAGCTGATGGTAAAGAGATCCAACAAATTGGAAAAAGTGAAAGAGGGAGGTTATATGTAGATGTGTTGTTAAATGATACCAGTGTTCCTTTCTTGTTAGACACCGGCTCCGACTTCACCATTTTGAGTGAACATGTATGGAAACAACTTGGGTTGGAAGGACCTAATTGTTCGCTCAGAGTAGTAGATTCCATTATGACGGGGGTAGATGGAGCGCCCCTACAGGTTAAAGGTGAATGTCAATTGAATTTAAAGGTGGGTAGTTTAATAACTAAGATGCCTGTCGTTATTGCTGATATTGCTACCACTGGTTTGTTGGGTATGGATTTTTTTAATCTGAATTCTTGTCAATTACAAATGGGTGATAATCCTACTTTGTATGTGGGTACTGGTCATTGTTCGGTGCCATTGAATGTGAACATTCCGAATCTTACTGTAGGGGTATCTTTGGCTGATTCAATCACCATCCCGGCAGAAAGGGAAATAGTGGTAGAAGGGAACATTGTTGCAAAAGGGCTGATTCATAAGTTGAATGGAAATGGTATAGTGGAGATGGCTCAGAGCTTTGCTGAAAGGCCCAATGTCCTAATTGGTCGGGTTTTGGTAGATACCTCTAAGGATGTAGTACCCTTAAGGATTCTTAATCTCACCAGCACTCCTCTTACGATTACCAAAGGTACTGTTGTGGCGATGGTCACAGAGGTCAATGAGGTAATAGGGGGAGAGACTTCATCTGTTAATACATCTGGTGGTCTCCCTCCAGATTTAGAAGAATTGTACAGTCGTAGTGGGGAACAGTTGGATGATAAGGATAAAACAGTCCTTTGGAAGTTTTTGGAGGCAAATAGGGATGTTTTCTCATGTAAGGGCGAGCCCCTCGGCAGAACAGGTATCGTTAAGCATAGTATAGCAACGGGTGATGCCCGCCCAATTCGTCAGGCTCCTCGGCGAATGCCCTTCCATCAACGAGTTCAAGCTCAGGCTGAAGTAGACAAGATGTTGGAGGAGGGGGTAATAAGTCCCTCTAACAGTGCATGGGCTTCCCCGGTTGTTCTGGTGAAAAAGAAAGATGGGTCGATACGATTTTGTATTGATTATCGTAAACTTAATAATGTCACTAACAAAGATGCATTTCCCTTACCTAGAATAGATGACAGTTTGGATGCTCTCTCTGGATCTCAGTGGTTCTCGACCCTAGATCTAAGAAGTGGGTACTGGCAGGTAGAGATGGAGAATGTGGACAAAGTGAAAACCGCATTTTCTATGGGAACCGGTCTGTATGAATTTAATGTCATGCCATTTGGGTTATGCAATGCCCCGGGGACATTTCAAAGATTGATGGAGCAGGTCTTACGAGGGTTACATTGGAGAACTTGCTTAATTTACATTGATGATATTATTATTTATGCTAGGACCTTAGAGGAGCATATGAGTAGACTTAATGAGGTTATGACAAGGCTACGGGAGGCTGGTCTGAGGCTGAAGCCATCTAAGTGTGAGTTGATTAGGAGGAAGGTGAATTATTTGGGATTTGTGGTATCTAACCAGGGGGTAGAAGCGGACCCAGAAAAAGTTGGGGTGGTTGCCAATTGGCCTACTCCGACCAATATCAAGCAACTACGGGGTTTCCTTGGTCTGTGTTCCTATTATAGGAAATTTGTGGGTCATTTCGCAGAGATAGCAAATCCCACTTCTGACACCAAAATGTAGCGCCCCAAACGGGGTTATAACTTGCCGAGCGGCCGTGGGTTCGATAGGGCCGCTGTCGGCCACCCTATGTCAGGATGAATGTGGGGCAACTACAAGTTGAGACACACTGAACCAATAAACACACGAACAAATAAATTGCTTTTTAAGCTTCTAATACATTTAATACAAAAAAACCTTTGCCTTCTCCACTTGGGCAGGTGTCTATAAAAAACCAAATTAAATAATACAGGAGGTCAACGCAGTGACCTCCAAAAATAAGGTAGTAAGGTGATAAATTAGGACCAATATTTAATTAATTACATACAAATCCACAAATTCCGGCTTATAATTTACATAAAGGATAACTATACGTACCTGTGAAGTCCGTGGCCAAACGTATAATTTCGAGTCCTAAATCTACAATACGTAGGCGTTGCCTCGGGGAAAATTCAACCCGAATTAAGGTCACCCCCGCGCCACAAATATAAGAATTACCCCGCAGGGTGCGGCGATAATATCGACCGTGCTCCCAACCTTTTAGTAAATTTAGATGTAATAATTTAAAGGGATTCTGACAAACGGGGAAATACGCCTACAATATTATAAGAAATAGGACTCGGACTTGCCTAAACTATAAAAGAACATTTAACTTACTTAACGAACTGACCAACGGACCTCACTAGGTAGCAGCAAACACCAAAAAATGGAACACACTCTTAGAACCCAAAATGGCAAGTGCCCTAACTTAACACAAAAACTGAAACGAAACATTGGAACTTCGCGTGGCTCGAACATTCCACATAGCTACGGAGGGACCAGACTTTTGTCACGAGAGCTGGACAGCTGAAAGGGAGACGGAAACAAAAGGTATAAATTAGCATATGAAACTACAACAATTCACTTTACATATAAAAAGATATTAGATAAAACAGACCCCCAGAGAACAATAAAACAATACACACAAACAGGACAACTACTCCAGCAGTAATGCCACCTATGTACGGAGGCGTTTACGTGACGCTCCCCTGGGCGTCACATTACTACTACTACTGTACTGTGCGTGTATCGCGCGATATGTATAGGCCTAGACCTTGTCCTTAGACTTTTAGAGGAAGTACGGACGACGTTACTTCTATGCTCTAAGAAACTTCCGGAACTTTTGTCGATCAATATTGAGGCCTACAATGCCTTCTAAATATAGAGACTATTTCAGGACAAGCAACCCGTTTAAATGTATGCCACCAACCACACGGTGGCGACTAAGCTCATCTCAGTTAGACGATTTAGACAATGGTGATGAGATGCCTTACGTTAAGCCCAATATTAGTGACACTACTCATGTTAGTGTTGACGTTAGCCCAGCTAGTACTAGTTCTACGACTAGTCTGAATACTACTCAACTCCCAACAGAAGGAATCAATGAAGGAGCTGAAAGGTTGTTAAAATGACTTTTTTTACTTCAGTTATGATGGAACTGGATGTTTTTCTCACCATGAACAAAAAGGTATACAGCCTGTGGTATTTGGTAAGGCTATAGACTGCCTACAGAAAACCTAGTACTTTTTATTAGTAGGGTAATATTGTGAATAGGCCTATATAGGCTAGGATCTTATTTGTATTACTATTACTGCCTTGGTCCATACCTAGGATTAGCCCTGTAGCCTAGTCCACCAAAATTACATGCAATTAAGCCTCTTTAAAATTAGGAGCATGAAACTGCCCTTAAAATGCATAGCTGGAGGCGGAAATTTTTTTTTTTGTGGCTAGATCATACTAGTCTAAAGTATTTTAGTAGTAAAAAGTACACAAACAATACCGTGGTTCCCGTTTAGTCCAAAGAGACATTATTTGATGTCAAACTTACAGTAGCAGATTCGAACTGACCAGAAACGTGGTGCAAAAAGCACGTACAGGTCACTCTGTGATGTCATTGTGCGGAGTGTACCGCAATCACAATGGACTTTCCACGTATTTCTCGTAAAACAGTGAACCTTTTCTTAACTTCACTCTCCGCAAGAGTTACCTGAATAATTAGATTGAAGGGCTCGTGTTCAGTGCTCAGAAGGAAGAACAATTACACTTAGGTTGCCATTCTATTATTTTTTTCTTGGGGGGAGGGGAGGAGTAGGGGTGGAAAACAAGTTGTTTGGTAAAGAACAATCTAAAGACTTCTTTGCTGTGAGTCACGATGTAAAGCAGAAGTTTTGTTTATGCAGTAGCAGGTATGTAGCGCTTGTGTGTAACATGGAAAAACTGCCAATTTCTCTGATGAAGGATGATGTATCCAACAATAAATTAACACATATTAATGTTGACGTTTCACCACCCAACCAAAGATATTTTATTTCTGTGTGTGATTTTGGTTGCTGTTTGTGTGTGCATGGATTTCACTGATGCAAAGAATATTAGTTACATTGCTGAGGTTCCCAATCTGATTGAAAGTGATTGAAACAGAGGGCCCTGTTTAAGTTACGTAAGTATAACATAATCTTTTTATTAGAAAGCTGATTCTGATCAGTATTGTTTGGAGAAAGAAAGAAATGAACCCACAGGAACACTGTAGATATAAATGACTATATGAATAAAATTGTGAATTCAGTACAATGCAGAAAAATGTTATTCTTGTTCACAATTGATTTTCAAACACTATTGATAGTTATTTAATTGTTATACTAATTGTGTTCATTGAACGGTACACACCAGTCGAAGAGATGCATAGTTTAAGTACTGTAACATGAGTACAGTAAATGGTATGGTAGCCAAAGGTTTTTTGCTTACATGTAGACCCAATATTTACCAGCTCTGACAACTCTCTCAAGATACCACTGGCTATGTAAAACAATATCTATGGGTATACTAGACTTTTGTTAACATGTACCACCTTTTTTATGTTTGCCTATCATAAAATTGCAAAATTTTGAATGTAATTAACCCCAATGAGTTAGAAGAGTCAGTCATTTTAGCCTAGGCTCAAGTGAATGAGCTGTTTGTGGTTTTTGTTTTTTACTGTGTAAAGACACCAATCATTTATATTCTATTTATATATGTTTGTACACAAAATCCATAAGGTTAGGTCAAAATCCATAAGGTTGGTCATGTTATGACCTTTTTGTTGTGAAACAATAATTTCAACAAGCATTTCCTATATGTAAGGAATTTCATAGTAATCTGAATGTTATTCTTCATTGTACAGTAGGTAAAATCAATTTGAAAAGTATTTGTTGTAACTTGCTGTGGTAAGCCTCTCATCTTTCTTTCTGTCTTAATGGCTGTCATTCACTTTTGACTCAAGAGGGCATTGCGTATCTCTTTGGAAATTTGTAAAACCTTTACTGCTTTATTCTACGGCACAAGAGTTACCTGAATAATAAGATTGAAGGGCTCGTGTTCAGTGCTCAGAAGGAAGAACAATTACACTTAGGTTGCCGTTCTATTTTTTTTCCTTGGGGGGAGGGGGGGGGAGTAGGGGTGGATGACAGAAGTTGTTTTGCAAAGAAAAATCCAAAGACTGTTTTGCTGTTAGTCACAATGTAAAGTAATGCCAAATATAGTTTTTTAGCTCATACCAGCATGCTGGTCTGAGCTATTGTTACAGTGCGGAGTCTATCACTCTATCACTCTATCCGTCAACAATTGGTAAAACCGCTCCCACTCACACAGTGTTTGATGGAATTTCATGAAACTTGGACACAAGGACCATTGGGTATAGGGCCATCAGAGATGGTCCGAAATTTGGGGTCAATGGTCACCTGTGGGCCGTAATGGGCCATTTTGTGGAAATACGCAAAATGCTTCTTCTCCTACAGATTCCATGGTACAATGTTGAGGGTTTGTCACGATAGTACTATGGAAGTTTTACCTTCAGGGTGTTCATGAATTTGAGATCAAAGATCAACTAGGGGTCTTTTGTAGCCCGGGCCACGGCCCTATATTTTCAAATTGCTCCTGTTCGTACAGTGTATGGCCAGTTATAATGAAACTTGGTCACAACGTTCCTTGGGATGAGGGTTATGAGGGGTGTTCGGAAAATTGAGGTCAAATGTCATTTAGGGGGTCATCAGGGGTCATTTGTAATATTTTCAAATATCTCAATCTCCTCAAGATTTTGATGGATCATATTCAAAGTTGAACTGATGATTGTTGGATTGTGTATGAATAAGATGATGCCTAAAAATTTTGGTCAAAAGTTAATTAATTACAATTAATCCCCATTGTTTAAAAAAATCTGAGCCTTCACCTTTTGCCAAAGCTCCTTTAATTTGTCTCCCAGTGTCTGCAGTGTTTGTTTACATTTGTGGTTAAGCTCTGCAGAGGCTGTTAGTGGAATTAAAGCAGGACTGGGAGTTGTTATTAACTGTTGAACTGTAAGCATGAGAGCCCTATAGCCAATCAGAACTTGCCGATTCTTAGAAGTCTTTGAGCCTGAGGTATGTAGGCAGCCAGCTTCAGGTCTGCTCAGGTAGAGGGGAGAAAGTTCAATAGGGTAGGTCAGTGGTATTGTTTGAGAGAGTGGGTAAAACAGGATTTAAAGGGGGAAAATAGGAATTATAGCCAGTGGTGTGGCCAGTATTCTGCTAATGGAGGGGGGGGGGGTTATCCCTCATGGGCCCAAAATTGGTGGAATCTGAAATTTGGTGGGCCATAAAGTTTTGTGGGCCCTACATTTTTAAGCTCGAAAAGGTATGAGCTTCTGCTCTAGTTTTGGCCTACAGTACTCAAGGAAGTCGTACTGTGCATGTTACACTTAGCTTAGGCTAAGTCTACCAGAACAGGAAAAACATCAGCTTTGGTGAACATTCAAATTTGTACATGTTCTTGAAATGTACTGCAACTAATTTTATCTTTTTTTAATTTGTTTGTGTGTGTATATAGGCCTCAACCATACTATTTAGTCTCAAAGTGCAAGCAATTGTGATCTAGGGATGTTATACTTGACTTCAAAAGAACGTAAAGGCCATAGCTTGGCTTGTGCTTTTAACACAGGTTTGTCTTGGGGGACATAAGTTTTTATCTGCTGAATGCAAACTTTTTCGGGCAGATGCGTCCCTGGAACGCCCGTTTTGAATTCCTAGTAACTAAAAACACTGGCTGACATTTTTCCAATTGACTGTGTACATTTGGCCACCCAAAAAACATTTGGTGTCCATAAAGAGGGTTGTGACCCTAATTGACTACTAGGGATGTAACATAGAGTACTAGTCCACTCTACTTTCACCAACTTATTGTTGTAATGCATTAGTGAACATTAGTGAATGTATAACTGGTAAAATAATTATTTTGAGAGTGCAGGCAATACCAAATATAAACTTCAAAAAGTCATACCGCATCATCCTGTATTTTTTATAAAGTTTTTAAATTTCTGTTATCACAGTATGTAAAGTTGGAATCAAGGCACTGTATGAAGCATGTACAGTAGCTAAATACACAATGGCATTTCCTTATAACTCACGGGAGAATACCAAATCAATGCTTTATATTTCAGGGTGCTCCATTTAATAACATATATCACCAATGCATGAGGTTGTACTTGTAACTTTAAACAACCACCTAGCTGAAATTCGAAAAAAATGAATTCTTGTTTGCATCTTAAGATGTCAAGAGCTCATCTGGAAAAGAAAAATAATCAAACTCTTCATTCCTACCAAAACTTATTGTGATAAAATATGATATAATCATCCTATATACAGTATACAATAAAATTACATCCAAATTGACTAATTGCACGTGTGCAATTGTAAATCAAAGTCCAAAATACATGCACTGTAAATTTGAATACATGCACTATGAATTTGACAAAGTCCAAAATACATGCTTCACAAGCATTCATAAAACAACTACAGTAAGTCCAAATACATGTTTGACAGTTTGGTTAAATGCATGCATACACCAAGTTACATGCCCAATGGACACTTATATTGCTGCGATACATGCTTAGTGTAAGGTTTACACGAATGTATTCGAATACATGCATGCATAAATACATGCTTCCTGGATGCATGCATGTAAATTGTATGAAAACAGCATGTGTAGAGCATGTACATGCATGCAAATTGCATGTTTTAGCCTTTTCATACAAGATACATACAATTTACATGCAATTTACATGCAAATTGCATGCTTTAATTTGTATGAGGGCATGTCCTAGTACCGTACTGTGTTGGGGATATATAACCTACTGATGTATCCTATCATTGACTCATAGTTAGATTGGCAGTGGACTGGATGTCCTAGTACTGTACTGTGTTGGGGATATATAACCTACTGATGTATCCTCTAATTGACTCATAGTTAGATTGGCAGTGGACAGGATGTCCTACCTGTAGTCCTGTACTATGTTTGGGATATATTTCCTACTGATGTATCCTCTAATTGACTCATAGTTAGATTGGCAGTGGACAGGATGTCCTACCTGTAGTCCTGTACTATGTTTGGGATATATTTCCTACTGATGTATCCTCTAATTGACTCATAGTTAGATTGGCAGTGGACAGGATGTCCTACCTGTAGTCCTGTACTATGTTTGAGATATAACCTACTGATGTATCCTCTAATTGACTCATAGTTAGATTGGCAGTGGACAGGATGTCCTAGTACCGTACTAAGTTGGGGATATATAACCTATTGATGTATCCTGGCCCTAATTGTTTCATAGTTAGATTGGCAGTGGACAGGATGTCCTAGTACAGTACTTTGTTGGGTATATATAACCTACTGATGAATCCTCTAATTGACTCATAGTTAGATTGGCAGTGGACAGGATGTCCTAGTACCATACTATGTTGGATATGTATCCTCTAATTGACTCATAGTTAGATTGGCAGTGGACAGGATGTCCTAGTACCGTACTGTATTGGGGATATATGACCTACTGATGTATCATCTCATTGACTCATAGTTAGATTGGCAGTGGACAGGATGTCCTAGTACCGTACTGTGTTGGGGATATATAACCTACTGATGTATCCTTTAATTGACTCATAGTTAGATTGGCAGTGGACAGGATGTCCTACAGTAGTACCGTACTGTGTTGGGGATATATAACCTACTGATGTATCCTATCATTGACTCATAGTTAGATTGGCAGTGGACAGGATGTCCTACCTGTAGTCCTGTACTATGTTTGAGATATAACCTACTGATGTATCCTCTAATTGACTCATAGTTAGATTGGCAGTGGACAGGATGTCCTAGTACCGTACTAAGTTGGGGATATACAGTATAACCTATTGATGTATCCTGGCCCTAATTGTTTCATAGTTAGATTGGCAGTAGACAGGATGTCCTAGTACAGTACTTTGTTGGTATATAACCTACTGATGAATCCTCTAATTGACTCATAGTTAGATTGGCAGTGGACAGGATGTCCTAGTACCATACTATGTTGGATATGTATCCTCTAATTGACTCATAGTTAGATTGGCAGTGGACAGGATGTCCTAGTACCGTACTGTGTTGGGGATATATGACCTACTGATGTATCATCTCATTGACTCATAGTTAGATTGGCAGTGGACAGGATGTCCTAGTACCGTACTGTGTTGGGGATATATAACCTACTGATGTATCCTTTAATTGACTCATAGTTAGATTGGCAGTGGACAGGATGTCCTACAGTAGTACCGTACTGTGTTGGGGATATATAACCTACTGATGTATCCTATCATTGACTCATAGTTAGATTGGCAGTTAGTGGACAGAGTGTCCTAGTACTGTATTACGTTGGGGATATATAACCTACTGATGTATCCTTTAATTGACTCATAGTTAGATTGGCAGTGCACAGGATGTCCTAGTACCGTACTGTGTTGGGGAAATATAACCTACTGATGTATCCTCTAATTGACTGATGTAGTTAGATTGGCAGTGGACAGGATGTCCTAGTACCATACTTTGTTGGGGATATATAACCTACTGATGTATCCTCTCATTGACTCATAGTTAGATTGGCAGTGGACAGAATGTCCTAGTACCGTACTATGTTGGGAATATATATTAACCTACTGATGTATCCTATCATTGACTCATAGTTGGGTTGGCAGTGGACTGGATGTCGTAGTACCGAACTAAGTTGGGGATATATAACCTACTGATGTATCCTATCATTGACTTAATTATACAGTAGATAGATTGGCAGTGGACAGAATGTCCTAGTACCGTACTGTGTTGGGGATATATAACCTACTGATGTATCCTATCATTGACTCATACTTAGATTGGCAGTGGACAGGATGTCCTAGTACCGTACTGTGTTGGGGAAATATAACCTACTGATGTATCCTATCATTGACTCATAGTTAGATTGGCAGTGAACAGGATGTCCTAGTACAGTACTATGTTGGGGATATATAACCTACTGATGTATCCTCTCATTGACTCATAGTTAGATCGGCAGTGGACAGGATGTCCTAGTACCGTATAGGGTTGTGCGGTAGTGCAAATTTCACACAACCGGTAGTGTTGCAACATGAATCTGGGTATCATAACTACTACCAGGATTTCCCCAACATTGCAAAGCACTTAGTTACGAGACTGTCAATGTCACACATTTAATGTCATAGCCTAGACCATGTACTTTAAAAAAAAACATCACAAACCTTGGGAAAAAGCACCCCAAGCATGCTTCATACATACTCAGTGTACGATATTAGATTTAACTTGTTCGCACAAGGTTAAAACCAGTAATCCATACACATCCAGAAATTGGAAATTCCCCACTATTCCATGATGTTGGAATAGGGCAACCCTTCAAATGAAAATTGTTCAACTATCAACAAGTCACCACGTGTTTGGAACTTCAGACAAGAATAATGTAACAAAGTGGCTATGTAAATATGAGATTATAAACTATATATACATGAGAATAGTACAGAACTACTTATATCATTAATCGTCTGTTGTGTTCTCCATATACTTTCAATAGGTACAATATCCATCTTTTGTACAAAAAGTTCATCAAAATTAGAAAAGTAGCCAAAGATAACTCTAAATGACATCGTGGAACCCTCCGCAATAATAAACAAATCCATTTCATTACTGCATTAACTCTCAAGTACCGTACTGCACTTTGTGTACCTGTTCGTGACACTAGGCTATAATATACAGTCCTGAGCGAAGATGGATTTAAGCTGGATATAATTCTCCCTGTGGTTTTGGCTCAAAATTTATTAAAATTGTTATAATTATTATATCAAAACGAGGTGAAATACATGTGGTAAGATTTTATACATGGGAACCTTCACAATAAATAACAAAAATTCAGAATAACTTTGAGGTCCGGCAACAGGCTGAACCCATGTAATGTTAGATATTTGGTGTAGCAAAGTTCCAAATTACCCTGTGAAAAGTTGATTCTTTAATATATAGGTCTTGGCCAGTACGTAAATTGATGAGATATTATTCAAACTAAGAACACAGACACCAGAAATACTGTGCTTTCTTTTCTTTATTTCAAATAGTAATACGTCAATATTTTTATTATGTCCGGGATTCCCGGGAATGATTGTTATGAAATAGTGATACCATCTCTTTGATGTTACCGAAACACTCCATCGAGACACCTTACAGGCCTCTTATGTATTTATCTAGGTCATGGATTCAGTTTTCCCACGAGAAGTTTTTAACTATCTTATTGAATCTTGGTACAGGGCCTTTTCCCAAAATAGATTCCATTATGTCTGTGGAACATTCGAGAAGGTTCTCTCACGTGGTATGGAAGTTTCCATAGAAAGGGGATGGACTTCCAAACTCCCAACCAATCAGGGCAGATCAGTGCCAGCGCACTTATTTTTATATCATTAAGTTAATACTGGATGGTCAGGTTATTGGCTGTCTACTGATTGTGCGCAGTGAGATTTTATGGAAGTAAGGTTTAAAAGGAAAAGGAGGCCGAAAGTTTACGCACTCCGTCAGCAAATTTATCGCTTGATCAGCAAATTTATCACTCCGTCAGCGCTCCGTGATCAGTTCGTCATTGCTTCGTTACTATTTCATCACTCCTAATTGTTTAATTGACGGAGTCAAGTCAAGTCAAGTCAAATCATTGTAATTTAGTTTTATTTGTAAAGAGAATCGACAGAGAAGAAATTATACCGAATCATTAATCAAATCCTATCTCGTCAAATTGTTTTTTGTGTGAAGTCATTGTTTTCTTCCGTTCGAGACATCTCCTGAAGAAGCATAAATACGGCATCAAGATATCCCAGTACCTTTCTATCGCGAGTCCCGATATAGTTTTACTATCGGAGGAAGCGGGCTCATCACAATATTACATGGTGGAGATCGGTTGCTTTCTTCAGGAACAAAACGGTAACGGAACTTTTCACAACTTTCGTTCGTTACGTTCAATAACGAACAGGAGGATTTTTTTGGCCCGAGGACCTAACGAGGAACACAACGCATGTTCACGAAGTTGCCTAACATACACACTCTACGAGGGAAGTCAGCCTATACTAGCCTAAGTCTGTACACCGGAACCACTGATCGTACACTAACGTTAATCAACCCAGCATGCAGTTCGCGTTTGAACATTCGCGCAACTAGTACGTAGAATACTACAGCTCTAAACATCAGAACTGAACATTTTCGCGATCTAAGCCTCGACTCTACCCGATGTTAACGGCGAACGAATCTGCAGCACACGAGATGTAGGCCCGCCTGCTACTGCTACTACCTGCCACTACTACTACTACTAACCGAGGGACTTCAATCATCGTTTGCAGTTCCACTACCAGTTCTTAGTTAAACTTAAGGGTGAGTGAAATCATGCCAATTTGTATCCCAAACCCCTATTTGAGATCAGAGTGTGCCGATAAGTTATTTTAATCGTGTCCATGTATTGCATATTTGCTATTTGTATTACGGTCGATAGTGTGTTCAATTTAGTATAGGCTCATGTTGTATCATAACTAGCCTACTTGTATTCGGCATAATGTCTGTCAGTGAACAGGAACTAGAGACCAAGTTTGATCATTCACGTAGGTCAGAATCGCAAGACAATCCAAAAGATATGAGGCAAAGATATAGTTCTCGTGATTCTCGTGGTCCTAGGACAGGTCAAAATGATAACAGGAGAAGGTTACCATGTTTTAATCCTTCAATTACATGTTACTACTGCCAAAATCGAGGTCATTTTGCACAATATTGTCAAATTCGCCTAAGCCATGAAATGGAGGCTAATGTAAACAAAGTACCACCACAGAATTTTCATTAGGGAGCACTTATGATAGCACTCATCATACAGTGACTCCAGACAAAGTACCAAGTAAAGGAAGATCGAAACGTAAAGCAGATAATATTTGGAAGAATAGTAATATTCCTACTTCTAGATATACAGGGAACGACCGTAATGTGGATATTCAACTGGACACACGTAATTTTGTGAGAGGTACTTTACATGATGGTAAAGGAATTTCATTGTTGTTTGATAGTGGAGCGACACGCTCTATCATTTCTTCTTCTACAGTGCAAAATTCAAAGTATTTATCCTCTATACAACCAGTCTCAGTTGATGTAGTAAACCTAAAGTTGGGTAATGGTCAGTTTATTCATGCACATAGCACGATAACATTTCAGGTCAAAATTCAGAGTCATGAATTTCAGCTTTCTGCTTTAATTGCTGCAAACCTGACAGGTATTGACTTAATATTAGGTAGTCAGACTCTGAAGGAATTGAATGGATCTTTGGACTTTACCACAAACTGTTTTAGAATTAAACAAGCCAAAGTTTTCCTTAGGCCAGTGCAGAGATTTGTTATTTACCCAGGTCAGCAAAGATACATTACTGTACAGGGACGTCTTCCACTATATGCACGAAATGCAGATGTGGTTATTAAACCGTTTCCTCTAATATCTCGTATGTGTCCTTCACGAATGTTAGTGAAAATGCATAAAGGTAGAACAAAGATTCTACTAAGGAACATGGGTAATCAGAAATTTTGTCTGCATCCTTCTCGCACAGTGGCTCATTTAGATTTAGCAGATATCATTACGGTCACAGAAGACATACCTACTGATTCTCTAGATTTTCTAAATGTCATGAGAGACATCGAAAAACCGTCTCTTTTTCGAACGAATTCTAACTCTAAAGAGAATCGTGATGAAATTACACGATATAATTTACATCGTTATCCACATTTGACAGCCGATGATCCCCTGGTTTCCAAATCTGAACAGGAAATCATGAGAGATAACATTAATTTGGAACAAAGTATTCTAGATGCCTCAGAAACAGAAAGCATTTATGAATTTCTAGACTCACATAGAGATGCATTTTCTCTTTATGGTGAATTATCTCACTGTCCAAATTATGAGGCTGATATTACGCTTACTAATGATGAGCCGTTTTACATACGTCCCTATAGACTTTCAGATGAGGACAAAGTCATTGTCGCCAGTGAGCTTGACAAATTAGTGCGATTAGGAATCTTAGCGGTAGGACATCAGTCTTATACCTCGCCCGTTTTCCTCATTCCAAAGAAGGGAACAAAAGACAAAAGGGTTGTCACAGATTTTCGCTACTTGAATAGTAGAATAAAACGTCTCAATCACCCATTTCCATTACTGAATGAGACTATCCGTACCATAGGGTACTCTGGAGCTAAAATTTTGGGTGTTCTTGATTTAAAGTCTGCATTCTTCTGTCTGCCACTTAGTGTTCATGCACAACAATATACAGGTATTGCTTCATTTCATGGAGGAAAGCATTATTATTATAAACGCTTACCACAGGGATTGAATTTATCTCCAGCGATCTTTCAGTCGCAAATTAATGATATTTTGGCAACGATACCAAATTCAAATAAGTTCTGTATTGCTCATCATGACGATATTATTGTGTACAGTGAAGACAAACGTTCTCACAAACAACACCTACAGGCAATTTTTAAGGTTTTAATGGACAGCGGATTGAAAATTTCTCCGAAAAGGTGTAGCATTTTTCAAAATTCAGTCCGATATATGGGACATTTGCTGTCAATAACCCCAGAAGGTGAGGCTTGTATCCAACCTTTGCATGACAGATGTGCAGCAATTAGGAACACACCGAAACCACACAATGTTAAGTCAGTAAGACGATTTGTAGGTGCAGTTAATTATGTGGCTTCATTTTTCCCGAATATTCAAGCACTATTGAGACCATTACATCATTTGAGTCGTAAAAGAAAGGTATTTAAATGGACAGAGGAACATCAGTGTGCATTTCAAAGTATTAAAGAGTTGTTGTGTAATCCACCTATATTGCATATGCCACAGAAATATGGTCGTTTTGTATTATATAGCGACACATCACGAGTAGCAACAGGATCATACCTGACACAAAGAGTTAATGGCAAAGAGAATATTATTGCATATTACTCTAAGGTATTACCACCAGCATGTCAGAGGTATAGTGTAACTGAATTAGAAATGATGGGTCTATTTATTAATGTGACAGCATTCAAACATTTATTGCAAAATGTAGAATTTGAGGCATATGTTGATCACTCAGCCATTGTTGAATTGTTTAAGTCAAAACAAGAACCAGCAACTTCACGCTTACGTAAACTTCTGTTCAAGTTGTCAGAATATACATTTCAGGTTGGTTACAAAAAGGGTTCAGAATTGGTTTTGGCAGATTATTTGTCTAGAGCACCACAGGAATTTCACTCTGAAATAGATCAGGTTGCTCAAGAGGTCAATTCTTGTGAGGATTTTTCAACTCCACCTAAGGAGACATTTAATCCAATCATGACAAGGTCAAAGGCAAGGTCAATGGGAGTCAAAGTTCCAGATTTATTTCCGAATAAAGTCACTAAGGAGTCCATGCAGGATTCCTCAGCCAAAGTATTAACAAATAGAGTTAATAGGACATCCAGTCCTAAGGCAACACATTCTAGTGATCATGCTACACAGAGACCACAATCTGAGTCACAAAAGACGACTACACCAGTAATTTCTACTGATAAGAGAGAAACATATATTCAAAGGCCTATTATTACTATGCCGAGTGAAAATGGACCTACATTTAGCCCAGACATGTTAGTTGTGCCAAATTTTACAAGTGTTTCTCAACCTTCAGAGCCAAGATTAGTGGATCAGAATAGACAAAGAGAGCAAGAGGTAATCAGAGAACCACCTCCAGAATTATTTGTTCAGCCAAAGCCAGTCATAACGAACATTGATCATTTGGTTACAGGGCATATTCCAAAACAAAAGGAATTGAATAAAGTCATGAAGGCAATTCAAGGAAAGCTGATCAAAAACTATGATCTGCCATTTGATGTAAAAGAGTTGCAAATTCAACAACAAACTTGTCCTTACTACAAACCAATTTATGATTTTCTTGCACACGACATTATTCCAAGTAATGTTAAGCATGCTAGAACTGTTCGTTCTCAAGCAGAGGATTATTTGTTATGTAATAGTTTGTTATTCAGGATATTTTTGCATGAGACTAATGATGCTAAGATGACTCTTCAGTTAGTCGTACCTGAGACTATGGTGGAACAAATAATATCTCGATATCATGATGACTTGTTAAGTAATCATCAGGGTGTAATGCGTACATATTTGACCATTAGACAGCATTTCTATCTGCGCAATATGTTTCAACGCATCAGTAATTATATTCAGGCATGTCTCCGTTGTCAAGAATTCCGTAAGAAACCGGACAAATTGAGACAATATCATGCTCGCATTCCTGATTCTTATCGTCCTTTTGACAGACTTAGTCTGGATTTCAAGACTATGCCCACAACGGCTACAGGATTTAAACATTTGATGGTTGTTTGTGATGAGATCACTAGATTTGTTGTATGTGTTTCTCTTAAGACTCTTGATGCTGAAACGATATGTGAAGCATTATTGCAGAGGGTAGTCACAACTTTTGGTCCACCGTCTTGTATCATAAGTGATGCGGCAGCTTCTCTTACAGGAAAATTAGTGGAGCTCTTAAGTAAGGCTTTGGGCATTGAACAAAAGTTCATCAGTGTAAGCAATCATGGAAGCTTACAGGTTGAAAGACACATTCAGACTCTTTCAAATTTCCTCAAAGTGAACTTAAATCCGTTTGGTACGGATTGGGTACGATTTGTCCCAACATCAGCCTATGCATATAACACATTTTCCTCTCCTCAGTTAGGTAGCTATAGCCCATTTGAACTTGCATTTGGACGTAAGCCACCAAATCTTACAAATTTATCGTTCAATCCAATGGCAGGATTATCACAATCTCATGGAGAATATGCTGCATTGTTAAAGAAACGATTTGATCATTTGTCAAGGGTAATGTTGGTCTTACAAAAGAAGCAACAAGATGCTCAAAATGTTAAGATAAGTGCAAAACTAGACAAAGGTGCAATTTATTCAACGGGTCAATTAGTGTATCTATATAAGCCAACGTCTTCCTCCTTGACTGCGAACTCTCGCAAAATTGCTGCAGAATGGTGTGGACCATTAGTGATCCATCAAGTTTTAGATAGGACTCATTATTTGTTGGCCACTCTCAAAGGAGAAATTCTTAGTGATGTATTCAATTATAACAGGCTTAAACCATGTTTTGTAAGAGCATCTTCTGAAACTAAGAATATCACTAACATTCAGAAATTGCGTCAGGTCTTGAAAACGAAGGGTTCATCAAGTGAAAAGCTTGCACGAATGAGAAATGTTTTGAGTAGTAACACTTCTAATGCAGAAAATGTTAATGTCATGCAAGATGCACATATTGAGTTTCATGATGAGTTTGGTAACATTTTGCCAGGGGTAACTTCAGATCACATCATGTGTCTTATGACCACTAAGCCAATGAATGTTGCATCCTTTCTAGAGAATAGAGCACATAATGAAGGATTAGCACTTCCATATCCTTCCATGAAAGATAGCATATTAAGGCAAAAGAAAGTTTTTGCAAATGCTCCACAAGGAGACATGAAAGTCCAACGTGCTCGATACAAATTGGGTGAATTACAGGTTCTGGTCACCTATCAGACACCATGTTTTCCTTCAGGCTTTAAGAGTCATGATTTTTGGTGGGATGTAGGAAAATATTCCAACACAGGGGAAATAATGAATTTTCTCCATGAAAAGGGATTGAACATTACAGGCAATCCAGGCAGGATGTTGCAAACATTATATGGTTAGTATGTATAACTGCATATTGCTTTAAGTTCAGATGAACAGGTGTTTTACCCACAATTGTATGAATGGAATGCGTCATGGCAATTACCTGCATACCTATTAAGTGGAAGTCATTGTACTGTGTATGGTGTAACAATATAAGCTTTATTGTTAAAACGCCACCAAGTGACCTAGTTTCATCTTTTATAACAAATGTGTAATGAGTATACCTTATTTCTCCTTATGAATTCGTTCAAACGTTTACCCGGCAATTAGAACATATCCGGAATATTAGCAACATGGGTTTTCATATATTGAGAAATATTTTAAGGATATTTACATTGCATCATTGATGTTATATTGAAGGCTATTCAGAGACAGCATTGGTGATATGCAACTTTTGCTTACAGCAACAGTTATCGAAGCAAATGAAAGTATAGATCTTTTGAGGAAATTATGTATATATTTTCTTTTCCTTAAATATTCAGTCAAAAGTAAATTTCTTCAAGAAGTTGAAAAGACAAGATGTTAAGTATTATGTAAATTTGAAGAAAGATTTGTTGATGTCATAGTCTATGGGGTCTCTTTTATGGTATATCTTATTGAATCTTGGTACAGGGCCTTTTCCCAAAATAGATTCCATTATGTCTGTGGAACATTCGAGAAGGTTCTCTCACGTGGTATGGAAGTTTCCATAGAAAGGGGATGGACTTCCAAACTCCCAACCAATCAGGGCAGATCAGTGCCAGCGCACTTATTTTTATATCATTAAGTTAATACTGGATGGTCAGGTTATTGGCTGTCTACTGATTGTGCGCAGTGAGATTTTATGGAAGTAAGGTTTAAAAGGAAAAGGAGGCCGAAAGTTTACGCACTCCGTCAGCAAATTTATCGCTTGATCAGCAAATTTATCACTCCGTCAGCGCTCCGTGATCAGTTCGTCATTGCTTCGTTACTATTTCATCACTCCTAATTGTTTAATTGACGGAGTCAAGTCAAGTCAAGTCAAATCATTGTAATTTAGTTTTATTTGTAAAGAGAATCGACAGAGAAGAAATTATACCGAATCATTAATCAAATCCTATCTCGTCAAATTGTTTTTTGTGTGAAGTCATTGTTTTCTTCCGTTCGAGACATCTCCTGAAGAAGCATAAATACGGCATCAAGATATCCCAGTACCTTTCTATCGCGAGTCCCGATATAGTTTTACTATCGGAGGAAGCGGGCTCATCACAATATTACATGATACCGAAACACATTTAATAACCCGTTGTTTTCCCACTCCCGGTACTATTTACACATATTGCACTGTGATCGGGACTAGTCAATACCAGGATACCGGGATTAACGTGACTACCGGGATCCCGCACAATGCTATAGTAGGCACCCAGCAATTGAGCAGATGTAGGTGTTTTTCCTAATTGAGTATTAGGTTACAATACAAGTATATAGTTACACCCAGCTAAGGACACAACAGCCAAGATGAGATAGAAGCAACAATACTTGGAAAACGTCAATATAGTATTTATTTGTGTACCACAAAAGCACTACAAATTTGTATAATCTCCTAGCAAACCAGAACAAAAGCAAGTTTAGATTCCATGAAAACAAAAATGACAAAATAATTTTGAAAAATTTGTATGTTTAGAGTAAAGTTCACATAAGCAATTTGTTGTCTGTTTGGTAATAAATATCTTAAACACAAAGCAGTTGTGGGCTTGGTTAGTCTTTAGTTTGTTGCAAGTGATACTGGATTAATGAAGAGATAATATGTTGTAAGTAGGACAATTTAGGGAGAAGTTTCTTCTTTGCTGAAATAAAAACACAAGGATTGTCAAAGGTCATGAGAGTCAGGAAGCAGGACTAACATCACATGCTACTTGTTCAGCAAGTTTGTTCAAGTGCCATAGATACATGCCAAGAAAGTGCTCATTACTCATTTGTCACAACTGCAGCCCAAATCCCGCCACCATGAAGTAGGCCATATGAAGACTTTTCCAGTTGATCTATGTAACTGATAAATCATATCCTCTCTCATACTTGCTTGATCGAGTTAATACTTTATTGCTTATAATTACCCAATGCATAGAATGATGATGGTAGCTATAGATAGCTTCATGTGCAGTACATAAACTGGAACTAGGTATGTCTGGTATGGTGTGAACAAGTCAACTAATTCTTCCAGTTGATATAGCATAACTGGTTTGCAGAGGATCTAAAGTTGCCATGAGCTAAGTTCCAGAAAGTGGTGAAACATGGATTTTCTAAGATTCCCAAAGTTCTGTAAATAGTTCAAAGGCCGGAAGTAGCTTACAATTACAAGCACAGTTCTGTTGAATCAATAGTTTGGTAGTTACCTGTAATGCCCCTTAATGATTTAGCATTTTAGATAAACAAATGTAAGGTGAATTCTTGACATGCTATGTAGATATAGCACTTTCTTGTCAGGTTTCTGGTTGCTGTATTGCATTTGGTGGAGGCCATAGTTTATTTTAGGTTTGCAGTGATGAAAATCAGAAAGCCTTGTAGACAGGAAAACTCTAAACAAGCTCAGCTTTTGTGAATCTTGTAGGCTACTTTATTGTGTGTATAGATGATGCCACCCTATGAGTTCTTTAATGCTTCTCTACTATTTCTTGGTGCAGGTCAAAGTTCATACAAGCTCTTAAAACCATGTAAATGGAGTAAGTTGGAGAGCATTAAAGTCAGAATGGTCAGTTGTGTTGTGGTGAATATATTTGGTATAAAGAAGATTTTAGTGAGTTCTCAGTTGTCATCCATTTTAAGGTCATTTGATATTGTTGACAAAATTTATAATGGTTCCTATGTGACTGTACTGTTAAATATGTCTGTGCTCTGATCATGGGGTATTTTGAACACCACATATCTTTTACAATATCTGTTTATTAATAACCTATTTTAATGCAGTTCTATTTGTTTCTTATAGCTTTCAGAGATCTTGTTGGAAGGGAATGGGGGTACCTGGAAGGCTTACAATCTTTATCAGTAGGCTAATAGTTTTTGTCCAAGTGAATGTTCCAGATTTTCTTTACAATTTGAAAATTCATTGGACCATCACACACCCACTAAATTTACAACACTTGTGTAACATGCCCAAGGTTCTGATGATCTTCTAAAATATCACTTGAAGAAAAAAAAGGTAATCAAGATCAATCTTCCAGTTGACCCCTTTTATAGTGTGTGTAACAGACACTTACTTAATTTGAGGCTTCACAGCTGCATGGTTGTTCTGAGGTCTACCACTAAATGCTGCTTCAGTATCTCAGCACTGTTAATTACTGTATCATTCTATGAGGCTTCCAAATCAGTTTCTTTGTCACACCATTATCAAGTAAATTATTTTCTATTCCTGTTACCAGGTCAGTCTGATCCTCCCTATGTTGCTGTGGTGAAGAGTCCTGTAGCAACCACAGCTTATCCGACCACCATTGAAGTACACACAGGTGATTCCCAAACAGCCAATGTAACATTTGATAAAGCAGTGCTTCTTCCAGGTGGGGCAGATTCTCCAGGATATATGTTTACACTGAATAGTCCTAGAGTACCAGATGAAGCAATGACAAACATCAACAGTGAACCTGCTACTCTTACCCTACCTACTAACATGACTAATGCTGCAAGGACTGGTATCTACACCATCACGGTAACAGATGTTGGAAGCCCAGCTGTTGCATGGAGGGTCTTAGTGACCAATGAAGCAGGTATGTGAGGGTTTTTGAAGTAGTTCTAACAGATAACTGCTTTGATATGGGACCACAGTAATTAATTGGGTTCTACACAACATTTATTACTCTTGCTTACTGAAATTTTGGCAGAAATATGAATTTGTTTCAAATATTCATTAAGGCAACCACACCAATTGGTGTTGAATCAATACATACTACACATAGTCATTAAATGAAAATGCAAATGAGCGGGCAATGTGTTCGTCACAAGCCCAACACAGAAAATATAAATAAATTTCAATGCTGGTTAACTTCAGACAAAGAGTGCCTCAAAAAAACAATAATTTGAACATGGTTATGCAAGCTGGTCAACCAGAAACTGTAATGTAGATGTAAATTTAGTGGTTTAGTGGTTTAGCATAACTAATTGAAGTTTAAGAATTTAAAAGAGAAAATTGCAAAGAACATTGACATTTATATTTGACTCAGCTTACTGTACTTTCCAAAAAGAGTTACATTGAGCTGGTCTGCTACATATTTTAATACAAAAGCGTTGTAACATACAGTACATGTCTCTTCCCAGCCATGTTTAAACTTGACATTGTGCATACACTTGTACAGTACTTTATTTCTTGGCCTCTTTCCAAGAATTTTGATCCTTGCATTCTTTTGTGATGTTATTTCACTTAATCTACAGGTAACTTGTTTTACATTTTCAAATAAGCAAATACCATTCTTATATTTCCCAAATATATTATTTTCTGCTTTCTGACCTGGATTGCACGAAAAACACTACTAGAATATTGAAACAGAATAGTGTTGTCCTTTAATCGCAAATCCCTACCATATGTCGTTTGCGAAACGTTTTATTGCAACATATCTGCCAACCTGTTTTCACAAGATTAGGAGATTTAGAAGTTTGCATTCCAAAAATATTGGGAAATCTGGGAACATATTGCAGAAAAGTGGACAAATTCCAGCTGAAACAAGAAGAGCAATATAAAAAGAACATGTAGACAGTTTTGGATTTACTTCTGTCATATAATAGTACGCAGTAAGTAAAAGTGATTGTCTGGCTAACATTAAAGCTTGAGACCACAATGGCATTAACATTATTATTTAAATGCAATTATATCCTGTCAAAGGAAATGGATTTTGTTCTCCGGGAGATGAGCATATAAGATCGGGAGAGAATGAGGTTGCATTACAGTTCACGCCGTAAAGTTTGGTGGAATTATCATGATGGGTTCTCCTATTTCAATTTCATGGTCAATAAACCTTGCAGGATGTTCAAAAACTAACTGGAACTGTGCCAGAAGCATGATAAAATAATCAATCATAGATGGCTGGACCATCAAAAAGAAATCATGATACTGCATGAAAAAGCTACCTAAAATCACAAAATCACTTATGCAGCTTCAACTCCGAAGTGGAACAAGATACCAACTTTTGTAGGATATCCAGAATGTATTTTGAAAAGGCTCTTTCAACCTGCATTGTTTCTGAGATGATCCGACTTGATCCGACTATGAATTATAAAAACAGTACCTGCAGTTCCGCAAAGTTGTAAGACTAGATGCAATATAATGTAGGAATGGGTTCTGTCTTACCTGGGAGCTTATTGAGATCATATGGGTTCATTTCTATGGTACAATATTTTCTTGGTGATGAGGCAAGATATCGATTTAATTGATGAGTCTCGCACATATTAGTACACATCCCTGCTCCCTCCACCCTTCTGTGAACTCATGTAAGGCAATTTTATAAATATTTTCATGAAAATCATAGGAATGATTTGTTATGTAAATTTATAAACTATTTTGCCCCCCCCCCCTCTTGATCATGGAAGTTACAAATATTCCAGGGATTCTGCATATTTCCACCTTGATTCAGCCATTTACCACTTCAGCCAAATGTCACTTCACTTTGAAACTTGCTCATGTTTAAAAACTTAATTACGGCAACCTGCCAAGCTTCCAGCAAAGAAAAGAAAATTATATTCATACCATATAGTTGTACACTCATTAGCCAACATGTTGGTGAATGTTTGAATTTAGCTTAACAAACATTATTTTGGTAAGTGTAGAAATTGAAAGACAGTGAGAGGGGTTAACTTTTTTGTCTCTGGTGGGATTGGAGCAATAAAGGTGTTTAAGGTTACCGTATATGATTCATCGTGGAAGACAAATGGAATTTCATGACACCTCATATGAAATATATATGATGTATGGCTCTGGTTTTGTATTAAAATAATATTTTGTTGCTGTGGTGGGTTAAAATTTTTTTCTTTGCAGTTGATTTTTCACAAATACAGTAAGTGTCTCAATAGATGCTATTTCTTTATCTGATTTCTAGGTCTCATGCAATGAAACTTGTATGTAAGCTCTTACAATATCTAAATATTTAGAAGAGAGAAATGAATATCAATGTGTTTCGATTGTTTTCGGGGCAGAACTCAATTCTTTGTCCTGACTTTCATGTTCAATGATGACAATCGTAATGGCAATGTTAGAACAGGAAGAATATCAAATATATATACTGTATTGTAAAGGGAGAGGGACAGGGAAAGGAAATACTTGCAACTAGGATACATACATGAAGAATACATCACTATGTCAGTCCTCCTTGGATAAGTCAAGTATACATAAATCCAGAGCACTTAAGTTGATACTGTACCCAACATCACATACTGCTTTTATAGTAACTTTTGATAGTCATTTGACTTTAATATATATGACAAACATTAATGATTCCTACATGGGAGTGATGGTTTAGGTTCTTTATAGTCATTTTGACATGTTTTGCACACTCATATATGACAATAAAACAGACTTTCAATTCCAGTGCCCTTTGTCTCTGACATTTCAACAATATGACTTGATCACACATACAGTACTGTTTATGCTCAACCCATTTCCATGCATATCCCACAAGTTAAAATTCCATAAACCTTGCAGTTGAGAAGTTCACAACAGCCCATTTCTTTATACCAACTTGGTCAGTTTTGGCCTTTGACCTTCATTGTGACCATTAATATTTTACATTGATTTAGTACATGATATACACCTTGAGTCTCATTCTGTAAATGGGTATGAGGTGTTTGATCACCTACACATATGATCAATGTGATGGTAGCAGTCTAAATTGAAACCTTTGCAATCATAATGGTGTCTGTGTGTGTGTATTTTGTTTGTGTATGTGTGCCTCATGCCTCGCTTGAAGCACTATGTGTATCACAAAACGGATGCTTAATTGGAAGGATATCAAACTTTGTATGCGTACCCCATATTGAATTAAAACAGCTAGACAGCTGTTGAATGATCATGTGACGGCAGCACAAGGCAAGTCTGAAAATCTGAAGAATGGAAATGTAGATTTATTTCATATTTAGTATGTAAATATCACATATTATGTAGATGAACTCTATTGTTTTAATTAGAGGTCAAAGATCATTAGAGGTCACAGTGTGAAATCTATGTGAACACAATCTCTCTTTTAATGGGAAACTGGGTTGTATCTCATATGGAATATATAACATATGTTGAACCCTTGTGGTTTATTGTTGTTATGTAAAGGTCATCCAAAATAAAAGTCTGCAAACATGATATCTGAAGAAAGAAACAATCTTCACCTTTAAGAGGAGTTTGTGAAATGTTTACAATGTTTGCACATACACACAAGTGTACACACACACTCTGATAAACATAACTGCATAGTTTATTTGTCTGATTATTAAACAAGTATGTAAATCAATAAGGAAACTTAAAGCAATAATTTTGGCAATTTGAAGGCAGGTTTACCAACATACAGGTACAGGCAAATAGCTGTGCAGCAATATAATATGTAACAAATTTGTAACTATTACAGACTGTGTGCTGGTATCACTACCTAATGATCTTAATTTCTTCTCAGCAACTATTAAAACTTTGGAATATTCCACTGGTGCATCAATGGGCGATAGCGTGACTGTCATGGTTGAGTCAAGCGTAGATACAGCAATGCTTCGTTGGAGGAGAGATGGAGCTAGGAATCCAGACGGGTCAACAGGCAGCTCTTGTGTGGGAAAGACATCTTGTGGTGATGCTAGTGCTTTGAAATCTGTTGTCTTTGAGAGCCATGAAACAAGTGAATACAAAAAACAAGTCCATGCCATCATGAATGTGATTGTCAGAGGTGGGTATTTTGTTTGATTTTCACATCTTATATATACTAATATAGGTTTCTTCATATTTACTTTTTCCTCACTTCGCTGTCTCCTCACAATATTAGCACTCTCATACTACAGTACCTAGAGTAGACAGTGCCTAGAGTAGAAAGTGCCTAGAGTAGAGTATAGTAGACCTTCCGGTCAATTCCTTTATCATTCTGCACTCAAAGTGTTTAGAATGTTCGTTTCCTGCTTGGATTCTTTTCGATCCAATAATTCACTCAGAACTGTTGTAATCTGCACCTTTCTTGGTGTTTTCAGAAGAAAGAATATTTGGACATATTTTGTGCGTACTGTAGCCCGATAAGTATCCTTTATCAATTGGGAAGGCTTTTGGGGAATGTTTGGGAGCAGTGCCTCTCCCGTTTTGTATTGTGTATTCGGGGTATGTGTATTGGGAGCAGTGCCTCTCCCGCTTTGTTTTTTGTATTCAGGGTATGTGTATTGCATATTCAATGTATGTGCATTGTGTATTCGGGTACGTGTAGCTGTTCCGCAAATGGCTGCCGCTAGTTCTCCTGCCCTCCACTATGTTGAATTGTTGTAGATTTATTTATGCAATATTGTATTCTCTCTGTTACTATCAGTGGTAGTTTTTAGTGAAGAAAGAAATTTGGGTTAAGATTGAAATATAAATAGTAACAGTCTTGTGGTTTCAATAGGTCATTGGCTTTCAAGTTTGTAGTCATATGTATGATTGAGCTCAAGTTATAAATCTCTTTAGGGAACATTGCCAAATCTAATCGCATGTGAGCGTCTATTGTCTATTCATTGAAATCAGTTAAGCATGACCACAGCTCTACTGGCTCTCATTAATATGCAGAGTGGGCGGAGCTTGAGTCTGTTTGCATGTTTAGAGTGCTTCCACAGTCAGCAGTGGTTGCTAGGCTTTCTAGTCACTTCGCCCAACAACCATTTCGCCCAACTGCCATTTCGCCCAACCAGCCTGGTCATTTCGCCCAACCAGCCTGGTCATTTCGTCCAACCAGCATGGTCATTTTGCCCAACCATCATAGTCATTTCGCCCAACCAGCATGGTCATTTCGCCCAACCAGCATGGTCATTTCGCCCAACCTTATTTTTACTAATATTCAGTCAGAATAATATTACTTTTTCTATTCCACTAGTTCAATTTGATTTATTTTGGGTTAGGTTACTTCGTAATAGGTAAATAAAAAAGGGAGGTCCGCTCGATATGGATCAAAGTCTGAGCAGTTATTTCGGGTATAATGGGAGGATTACACTACTTTAGGCGTTTACGCATACAATGGAAGTTATATTATTATACAAACACAGGGGAATCGGTCTTCGTAAAAACCTATCAAACCTAACCCCTAAAACACTGATCCATCCTACTGACTAACAATTCCCGAACGTTTCCTTATTAAATTGAAAAAAATATATATAAAACCCGTCCGTAATATTGAAGTACTATATTTAATCAATGTAACCACTTTATCAATGTAACCACATATGTAATCACATATGTAATCAATTTAACCACGACTTCAACTTTCCTTAATACTCGGTTCGTATCCCGTAACGCTAACAATTCCCGAACGTTTATTATCAAACCTATCAAACCTAACCCCTAAAACACTGACTCCATCCTCAAGATTCCTTAATATTCGGTTCGTATCCTGTAACGTTAAAAATTCCCGAACATTTCCTTACTAAAGTTATACAAAGTAAAGGACTTCAAGTTTCCTTAATATTCATTAATATTCGAACGTTTACTATCAAACCTAACCCCTAACGCACTGATCGATCCTCAAGTTTCCTTAATATTCGGTTCGTATCCTGTAACGTTAACAATTCCCGAACGTTTCCTTTTGAAGTATCATATTTAATCAAGGTTGGGCGAAATGACCAGGCTGGTTGGGCGAAATGACCAGGCTGGTTGGGCGAAATGACCTGGCTGGTTGGGCGAAATGACCAGGCTGGTTGGGCGAAATGACCAGGCTGGTTGGGCGAAATGGTAAGGTTGGGCGAAATGGCAGTTGGGCGAAATGGTTGTTGGGCGAAGTGTCCTGCTTCCGTTGCTAGCATCCTTTCATTTATAAGGGTTACAATAGGCCTTGCTGATTTAGGCTTTTGTTTGCGATTGAGTGGTAGTCTCTTTGAAAATGAACAGTACGTTAAGGCACCATATGGGTGGAACCTTTCAGAATTGAATAGGCTAAGGAAAGGTCGGATCAATGTCATGGTTGCATGAAGATTTTTGGCCCAGCCTAGGCTCAGAATCGTAGATCGTTGCAACTACTGTTACCTCCATGCATTGAGCACCCCATGCCACAGGTTGACAAAACTTTTCTATATCTCACTTTATATTTCAAATTAATATATTGCAAATTCGAAACAAAAATCACCAATACAGAGAACACCACATCACAGATTGCAATAGTTACAGCTTACCCTGCAAATAATCATCGACTCACTTTTTCTCTTGTTAAGTTACTTTTGCAGTGCAAATGAATACTTATAGCGTATAATAGGCTACCATATAACTGTGAACAAAACATGGTTATTCCAGAGTCTCGTTTTCGAAACGATCTCAGTTCCGTGCCAATGTTATGAACTCGATCCATCTTTCTATTTTTTTTTTAAAGCGTGTGACTGGTTATACATATATGTAAAGCCGGGAGTGGTAAGGTTGTCCGTGTGGTGACACCCATGGTGGAGATAGGGTGACACAAATGACCAGTCAAAGATTGGTTTACTTGGCAAGCAGTGAATTAACTCTCCCCTCTAGCGAGCTCTAAATGTGAAAGAAGAAAACAAGAAAACCACTTGAATAGTTTCTAAAGGTATAAGAAGCAGTGTAGCCTCACCATTCATCATAGGCACTTCTTTAATTTATTAGATATAATTTGGAAGGCGACTTTAAGTTGGCTAAGTGAGCTAAAATTGATCTTTGACATATCTAGGTGATGTTCCTCAGACACAATGATAACTGGAAAATACAACAATACATGAGCAGTTTACCCTTTGACATATATGCATCAAATGGAACATCACTGGGGGCTCACTTTCATATTACCCTAACTTTTGTTTCCAACTGTATTACCCAACATATGGGGATTTTTCCCTAATATAAATGGCAGCTCAAAATTTGATAAACATTTGGTCCATTTCAACTTATCCTAAACATTACTGAAACAATTTACTAAGATCCGGTGGGAAACAAGTCAGTACCAACGCCTACACTGTTATGTGTGCAACAATTACGTTTAGCGACACATGGGCGTGGCCACTTTAAAACAATGCTTCGGTGAGGACTATCCGAGGGCGCTATTAGCGAACCCCCCTACAGTCACTAACATATACAGCCTAAGTGTAATATAACCCGATAGGCTCCAAAGCTTACAATACATGTGCCAGTCTGGGTATATAACCTAAACATGTGAACATATACAAACATAAATATCACAGAGGGTCACATTTGCCATCTGCGGTGCCCATTAAACACTAAGTTATCATAAAATCTCATGTTACATGACATGCAGTAGAAGAATAAAAATAAGTTCCTTTACTGTAACTTGTTCCGCCATTGCAACAGCAAACGTAACTTGAACACTGCTATAATGACATTCTACTAGCCTAGCCTCTGCTCATAGATAACAGACTCCTCTTAATTTTTGGCACGGTAGGCAGAGAAAACATTGTATATTTACTCCTGTAGTCCAACATCTCATTTTCTATAGTAATCAGTGATCCGACCTATGTCGAAAGTCAACCTACAACAAGTTCAAGATGCTATGCAAGTTTTCTTCCGCGAACAGTGTCAGTGTGTAAATCATATTGTTATTTGCACACGTACAAAGCGTATTGGTTTTGGCAGTGTCTGGTGCTTGTTAACGTTGTCAATCCTTCTGTTTGAAATAAGTAAGAAAACAACATAAATAACAACCGCTGTTTTTGTAGTCACTGATATCCTGATCTAAGTGATTTTGCTGATTTATTTGATATCAGTCATGCATCTTTGGTGATCATTCGTCAGTCACTTAATTAGGCTATCACAAAACTATTTATCAAGTCACCAGGGACCTAACTACTACCATGTTACTTGACTGTACAAAATAGATACAACTTCCAAATGCCAACCTATAATACACTAAGCCTACTGGCATACTGCATTACAAATAGGCTTTAAAAAACTGTGCACTAATTCGACACAATCGTACAAACAAAATAAACTTGAATCGATTGTTGATGACTGATAGCTTTAAACCAGAAAAAGTTAACCTGTGAAACTTAATCATTATTCAAAACAAAATGTTATTCATCTCGGTCCTAAACAAAAAAGTTCATTGTCCACACCAATGATGTCATAGACTGCCCCCCTCCCCCTCATTAAATCTTAGTCTCAGCTGAGCTAGAGCTGATCACTCAAGTGTATAACCAAGCTGAAGAAGTGAACAATAGCCTTGTGAGCACACGCCTTCATGGCAGCAATTAGATTAGGCATGCAGTGGTCCCTTATGAAATATGTTAACTAAATTTCTTTTTTATTGCAAGGGTTTAGGTGTGGAAACAAGGTGTGAAAACAAGTCCTTGTTGACATTCAAGAACGAATGAGTTTCGTATTAAGTCCGCTTGTGAGATTAATATACTGTGCAAGGGTAAAAAGGTCATATCAGCTGTTTACATTTTCCAATTTTTTCCCTTAGTCTCAGCTGAGAGCTGATCACTCAAGTGTATAACCAAGCTGAAGAAGTGAACAATAGCCTTGTGAGCACACGCCTTCATGACAGCGATTAGATTTGGCAATGGTCCCTTATGAAATAAGTTAACTAAATTTCTTTTTCATTGCAAGGGTTTAGGTGTGAAAACAAGGCCTTGTTGACATTGAAGAACGAGTGAGTTTCGTATGAAGTCCGCTTGTGAGATTAACATACTGTGCAAGGGTAAAATGGTCATATCAGCTGTTTACATTTTCCCATTTTCCCCTTAGTCTCAGCTGAGAGCTGATCACTCTTGTGTATAACCAAGCTGAAGAAGTGAACAATAGCCTTGTGAGCACACGCCTTCATGGCAGCAATTAGATTAGGCATGCAGTGGTCCCTTATGAAATATGTTAACTAAATTTCTTTTTTATTGCAAGGGTTTAGGTGTGGAAACAAGGTGTGAAAACAAGTCCTTGTTGACATTCAAGAACGAATGAGTTTCGTATTAAGTCCGCTTGTGAGATTAATATACTGTGCAAGGGTAAAAAGGTCATATCAGCTGTTTACATTTTCCAATTTTTTCCCTTAGTCTCAGCTGAGAGCTGATCACTCAAGTGTATAACCAAGCTGAAGAAGTGAACAATAGCCTTGTGAGCACACGCCTTCATGACAGCGATTAGATTTGGCAATGGTCCCTTATGAAATAAGTTAACTAAATTTCTTTTTCATTGCAAGGGTTTAGGTGTGAAAACAAGGCCTTGTTGACATTGAAGAACGAGTGAGTTTCGTATGAAGTCCGCTTGTGAGATTAACATACTGTGCAAGGGTAAAATGGTCATATCAGCTGTTTACATTTTCCCATTTTCCCCTTAGTCTCAGCTGAGAGCTGATCACTCTTGTGTATAACCAAGCTGAAGAAGTGAACAATAGCCTTGTGAGCACACACCTTCATGACAGCGATTAGATTTGGCAATGGTCCCTTATGAAATAAGTTAACTAAATTTCTTTTTCATTGCAAGGGTTTAGGTGTGAAAACAAGGCCTTGTTGACATTGAAGAACGAATGAGTTTCGTACTAAGTCCGCTTGTGAGATTAACATACTGTGCAAGGGTAAAAAGGTCATATCAGCTATTTACATTTTCCCATTTTCCCCTTAGTCTCAGCTGAGAGCTGATCACTCAAGTGAATAACCAAGCTGAAGAAGTGAACAATAGCCTTGTGAGCACACTCCTTCATGACAGCGATTAGATTTGGCAATGGTCCCTTATGAAATAAGTTAACTAAATGTCTTGTTTATTGCAAGGGTTTAGGTGTGAAAACAAGGCCTTGTTTACATTTAAGAACGAATGAGTTTCGTATTAAGTACTAATAAAGTACTACTCTGTACACCACTGACCAGCAATATTGCATCATTGCTCACTGTATTCAAAGCACTCCATACCACTATTATTACCACTATACACGTTAAACCAGATTCAAATTTCTTCCAAACCCTTCAAATGGATGAGTGAAAGATCTTGCTAGTCAGCGTTTTACTGCTGATGTCATATTTGAGGCTAACCAACATCAAAGTCATTTAATGTTTGGTCCAAAGACCCAGTAAGATCTATGCCTAGGCTGATGTAACTTCATTGTAGGCCAGTCTAGACATAATGGTTTACTAATTGCCATGGTAACCGAACTCCAAAACATCTGTTTTGAAATAAACAAAAAATAACCAATTTTGGTCTCTTCAAAAATCTGTGCAGTCGGTGTACAGTGAATTAAAGTTTATTACATTTTAAGAAGACTACGTTTTTCAGTTTGTGTTTGTCTGACAACCTTTACGGTAACTTGTTAGCAGTGTTGGTCGAATAGGCTCAAAGGAAAATGAAATGGGTGCGCATATAGCCTTGTTCGGTAGTGTTTCGTTAAGAAAGGCAACTGCCTGGATACGTATACAAACAAACACACTTACGTACTGCACCTTCAGAAATACCCGCCCAATTGCAACTGGATAGAGCGGATATTATATAACTTATAACTTACCGTTCATATTATATTTATTAAAAACGCAAGAGGGATTGAAGAAGCCCCCAAAGGAGGACTATTCTTAAGACGGCCCGTGGACTTTAAGTATTAGTATTTGGCGTTCACACTAAGGGAATCACCAATGCAGACAAGAAGTACGGGTGAGTTCTGAAGCATGAACAAGGCCCAAATGAAGTTGATCTATTGCCCCCACATTCTCATCTTTTAGCACTTCCTGAAAGGAAGAAATGCTTCACTGACCAAATAATAGCAAGGAAATAGTTAAGAAAAGCTTTTCAAAATGAACACATTGTGTTAAATATATCAGTGTTATATATGCAGCAAAGGCTGGGATATTCATAAAACTTGTTGAAAATTTGTTGCTTTCTGTGCAAAATGTGTAAAGGGTTTATGAATTAGTCCCAGTTTTCTAAAATACGTTTTTTTCTATTCTAACAATACAAGAATACTTGTCTATTTTACCACGTATTAAATATACTTTTTGTGGTACCTGTACATAAAAAGCCCTGCTTTGCAAACAAAGTTGTGATTACCTATCCCTAGGCTAGCTCTGAGTTTCTGTTTACTTTGTACAGAACTTCATTCTCATAAAACTACAGGCATGAAACTTTCTCAGTAATTTCTACAGGCTCTTTGACATCAGAGTTTATATAAAGAGTAACAGTATAATGCAATTTTTTGAGGGTTCATATACTTAACAAAAATAACGCTAACGCATAACACAAAGATACAGTATAAATACAGTCCGACATGAGATTACTTTAATATTTTAACACTCTTCAATTGCAGGCAAAAGGTCCAGTCAATTCTTTGACTCCACAGTCTTTCTCAGCTGTTTAAATTTGTCCCCTTGCAATTCATGATTTTTTTATTTTTTTATGGTAGATTCACTTTTTAAATGGGTGTTTAGTCCCTGCAACCAAACTGCTTCTTATGCAGCACTCACCAATGCCATGTATTCAGCTTCCACAGTAGAGAGTGCAGCACTTGTTTCTGCTCTTCCAACTGACTGCAGTTCCACTTGTCTGGAACAAATATCCTGAGCTTGATATTTGGTCATCGATATCTTCTGCCCAGTCAGCATATGAGTATCAAATGAAGTCTTTGAGCCATCTTTGCTGTACATTAGAGCAAAGTTTCGGATACCTTTAAGGAACGCATAATACGTTTGATGACTGTACAGTGCTACTGCATTGCCAATCCAACCCATGGGTTGGATTGGAAATGAACCTTGCCATACTGCTCATGCATAGGTTATATTTGGTCTTGTCATAGTTGATAGGTACAGCAAACTGCCCACAGCAGATTCAGCGGCGTATCCAGGATTTTCTAACCCAGGGGCGCGAATTACTATCTAAGCGGAGCGCCACCATCGGTTTTCGCTTCCTTCTCCTTCATCCTCTTCCCCCCCTCTTTTTCCCTTTTTTCTTCTCTTTTTTTTTTTCTCTCCTCTTTTTCTTACCCGGGGGGCACGTGCCCCCAACGCCCCCCCTGGATACGCGCCTGAGAAAAGTACAGTCCTTGATCTACACCATAACAAGAAATATGGAGTTCTTCTATAAACTTCACTTCAAACTGATAGGCGAGAGATGACTTGTTCCATTCGTTTATAACCCTTTTCAGCCAAGAGAATATCATCAACATAAACGGCAATGATAAACACCTCTCCTTCTGAGGCCCTGTAGAGGCAGGAATCACATTGGGGCGACTGCTTCAGGCCATAAATGCTTTGCTTAATTAGTTTGCATAGAAGGTGTTATTGGCCATTGACAAAACAAAACCCTCTGGCTGTTACATATGTATGCACAGGTCTCTCCAAGGCTGCCATTTAAAAAGGCAGTTTTCATGTCCATCTGATGCAGCTTCAGTCCGTTCTTCACTGCTAAAGGCTGTGGCAGTTCTAAGTGATTCAAACTTGATCACTGGGCAAAAGGTTTCATCATTCTCATTTCCAAATGTCTCAGAGAATCCTGTTGTCACAAGTTGAGCTTCGTACCCTTCAACTGAGCCCTCAGCACCAGACTTTGAACACCCACTTGTTGCCAACTGCCTTTCAATCCATTGGCAACTTCTCTATCATTGTCATATAGAGATTTCATCCACCTTGCCCATGGCTCTCTGCCATTTGGACTCATCTGGGCTAATAAGTGCTTCTTGCTCCCTTCTCAACTACTGCAACTCAACTACAAACATAGCTAGAGGTTACTCTAAAACTAACTTCAAGCTTAAGAACCAAATATGTTCTGCTCTTGAGTAAATGAAACCATTCTGTCAACATATAATTACATATAACATTCAAATTAGGAGCATTTGCATATAAATATAAAGTATACCTAATATGCGATGTCATTTCATCACTACTCAACAGTACCAGCCCTTTCTTGAACAATTAACCACCTATTTATAATGAGAGCTAAAAGCTTGTATGTTAATATCAGCGGGTAAACTCTGGGATCACATGTGTGCCTGCATGTGTGTTTTATGTGGCTAACAGGAACAGTTTAGTTTTATTTAACAAACTTACACAATATAAAATGCCCTACTGTAGTTCAGGTAGGCATGTGGACATGGCCCTCCTGCTCCCTTACCTTAGTTTTACCTTTCTACAGGTTTCAGATATCTTAGGTCTTAAATTTGCAGTCACTAAAATCTCCCTTTAATATTTAATATCTTGAAGACAATGGTGCAGAAATCAAAGCAACAATGTATCTATAGGCTCTACCCCGGTAGTGCAAGGTAAAGAAGAAGGGATCAACTCATGCTCTTGCTTATAGTAGTTAAACCTGGTGCATAATGAATATGGATGCTTTATATTACAGAAATAAAAAGGTTTAATGTGAATAAAAATTTAATTCCAGTAAATTTTTTAATAAGCAGAATTAAGTAACTATTTACATTCTGTGCAAACACATATAAATTTTGAACAGACAAATGCTGCCATGAGTCATACTAGATATCATATAGTTCCTATAATGACTTCATTCAAAGAAGTGAAAAAGGCAGCTTTGGAAAGACAGAGCCATGCATGGTACTGTACGTATTTCATCAAATAAATATCTTGCCAATTAATAATAAATAACAGCTTAAGTGAATAAAGGGTGGGAATTTGCACAGTTGCATGGAAGTTCTCACTGTCAAAGGTTTTGCAAAACAATTTGATCTAGAAAAGCGTTGAATGGATTCTTGCCAGTCTATTTACACAAATCCTATTCAGTAGGTAGGTGATGCTGACCTTTTTTGTATAGTCCTTTTTTGTATAGTGCTGGTATAGAACTGAACAATATACCACCACTAACTACTGTGCAACCACCACAAAAGTACATTGTGTAAAGTATTTCAGGCATGTCGATCAAACCTGCCCATAGATACAGTAGGCATTCCTCAAGTTCACTGAGCATTAATAAGTTGTTACTTGATAGCATAAACTACCCCAAGTACTGCTTTGTAGGGCCTTGTAAGAGCGCAATGGCGATTATTGATATTAAGTCTGCGAGGAGGATTATCAATTAAGAACGAGACGCGCTCAAATTTAGGAACGAATGAGTTTCGAATAAGTCCGCTCAAGAGATTAATATAATGCACAGGCGTGAATAGGTCATATCAGCTGTTAACATTTCCCTGTGGTTTGCCGTTGCCACATGTTCTGTATTTGAAATTTGAATACAGTATACTATAATTGAATAATCACGGCGCAGTGGAGTAATACGTAATTTGGTACGTACTTCTCCGTACACCACTGCGCCAGGACGTTCAGTTATGGCACATAAATAGAATACTGTATTCAAATTTCAAACCCAATCCGTACCACTTCACAAACCCTTCAAATGGATGAGCGAATGATCTTGCTAGTCACTGTTCTACTGCTGATGTCTAATTTGAGGCTAATCCAACATCAAAGGCATTTAATGTTAGGTCTAAAGACATACTAAGGTCTATGCATAGGCTAGTTTAACTTCATTATAGGATAGGCCATACGTTATGGTTTTAGCCTTTAGTTAAATTGCCGTTTCAACCGATTCTAAATCATCCGTTTCGAAATTAACATAAAATTACCAATTTAGCCTCTTAAAAAACCTGTGAGTTGGAGTTGTTAGGTAGTGCTTTGGTAAAGAAAGGTAGTAGTCTGATACTTGAACAAACAAGCACAACATAGGTATGCCTCACCGATCTGTGCACTAAGACAGATTGGTGCCGTAGGCCTATTGCACGTTCAAAAATATACCCGCCAAATCGCAACTGGATAGAGCGGATATTATAAATTAACCGGAAAAACTTGGTTCACCATAAGTCCGCGACCGTTCACATTACAATTATTAAGAATGCAAGAGGGCTTGAAGAAACCCTGATAAGAGGAGTATTCTTAAGAGTGCACGCGGGGGCTTGAAGTAAGAGTACATGAGCGTTCACACTAAAGGAATTATAATCGTCCTTGTGGACTTGAGGTACGAGTGCGTTCTTAAGTGTGAACAAGGCCCAGGATTCATCATACCGTTGTAAACACAAGTGTTCGATCTTCTACTTACCTGTGTAAAAACAAATTTGGCTTGACCACTGAGATAGTACACTTTGTGTTTAAATCATGAATTTGTGTAGAGTAGCATTCAGGATGGCTAGCATTCTAACTGCAAGGTAGATATTCAATCTTGACTGTTTTTGGCCCAAAACAGGGGACTCGATCTATAGGATGGTATTTACTTTAGGCAGGGAAGATCGCAATGTGTAAAATTGTAGTGTGGGATGAGATACTGACATACATAATGTATATCTGTGCAATCAGTTAAGACTGGCGGTTGAGTTTACTGAAATCTTCATGACTGATAACATTCTTTAAGTGTTCATATTTCATGCACTGACTTTTTTGTACAAATAACAATGGTTAGCTATGCAATCTAAATGGTGTGTATGTGCATGTATGTGTTTGTGGTATATGCCTTGCTCATAGCATGATGAAAGACAAGACGAATGTCTTTTTGGCATACAGTTACAGGTACCCCGTACCAAGTAGATAAGGTACAATATGGCTAGTAATTTCAAATAGAAAATGCTTAGATGCAACTTACAAGGCCTGGGAAGTGCCATTTCCAGCGATCTTGGAGGCATTTTTGGCCAAACTTTTATTGAACGCTTCGCACCATACCATGGTGGCACTAAGCTTAGACAGTTTGCCTACAGGCTTCACCTTACATCAAGGATAGCATGTTGTATGTTTAAATAGATTTGATTAGCAAAAACTTTGAAATACATCAAGGATACCATGTTGTATGTTAAAGATTTGTACTGTAGAACCTTTGTATTTCCAATACTTTATGAAGAACAAAATGTATGAAAACAAGAAAGAACAAAATGCAAACTGATTCATCAATGTTATAATATATTCCTTTACATTTTAGAATGTCCAGAGAACATGTGGAGTCCACCTGACTGTACTAATACATGTGAACCTTGTATCAACGGAGGAGTTTGCTCAGATTTAACTGGTCTGTGTCTTTGTCCTCCTGGATTCAGTGGAAACAATTGTGAAAATAGTAAGTTTATTAATTAATTGTCTTAACAATTAACAATGCATGATTTTCTTGTTACTGTAAGTACCTTTACCCTCAAGCAGCACTTAGCAAAGAATTGCTGAATCAACACTGATTAATAATGTGCTCTTCACTTTCAACTCTTGTAGTAAAGAAATGTTAGGGATGATACCATAATCAGTCACTCAATAAACATGTAACTAGATGCTCTCAATGTTTGTTATGGTTTACTAAGATTAATTGTACTATTAAATTCAAGTTTGATCTTCAGCTGGATTCAGGAAATAATATCAACATTAAGAGACATTCACTTGTAATTTAAGTATTAATTTTGAATTAACCTCAATCTTATCAGCTGTTCATGATTACATGTCTCTGGCCAGATTGTGTCACCGATCTGGTTTTTGTTGTCAGAAATCTTGCCAACATCAGTTCTAACTTTACTGCTTATTAGTGAAGCAAACCGCAGATAGCGAGAGATATTACAGATTTAAGTACCTTTGTCTCTGCCAGACAGGGTTTGCAGGAGAAAATGATAGCCATTCCGGAAGTCAACAGACAAACACAATAAACAATCTCTTTGATCAAATTTGGACACATGAAAATACTGTATGTTGCAAGGAATCGTGATGTCAGATGGAATAAATGGCTAACATGAAATTCTTCAAAATGAAATTCAAACCTTCTTACACACCAGGGGCAACAGTCTCAGCCAATACAGTAAGATTACAGATAATCACTCTTACACAAAAATAATGTGAAATACATAGAAGAAAATACAATAACCAAACAAGCAATACTATAGTGTTCGTGACAACTCTGAATACAAACCGAACTGTATAATGAACACAGTACATCTCTTTCACACTAAGTTAATAATTTTTGACAGTGTTCAAATACAACTCGTGGTGACACAGAAAAACTAAACCAATATAACACTGCACTATGCTCAACTGGTGAAAAATTCTTATCTTACTCATTTAACTGGTGAGGTATTCTGCTCATTGGCTTCCATAATAGCTTGGGAGTAAAACGTTAAAGACCTCAATGCTCTCGCACATCTTGTCTTGCTAACTTGGGTTGGCTTCCCACCACCAGTGCTCACTATCAATATTACCGCCATATAATATATACCTATTTGCTTTAGTTGAACTTGTAATTGTATCAGGGAGAGAATAAATCATCTCCCAATCAATAGAATGTTTTAATCATATATTTGAGTGGAGCTTCTTGGATTATAAAGCCTGCTTCAGAAATAGCCTACCAAGTAATTATCCCCAGGGGCAACGATATCACCATCTCTACCAAGCTGTAGGGTATATTTACCATATTACAAAGGCGAGTGGAGTGTCTCAGTGGGTTAACGCCGGCGCCTTTCAATCATAAGTTCCCGAGTTCGAGTCACTCCAAGATGAATGTTTGTCGTCCAGTTGCAGAGTTGTTGACAATTGACAATTCATAATCATGGACGTTAAATATAACTCTAAGAGACTGACTTCGGTCAGCTTGAGGCTTTGATAAGCCAGGCAATGATGGCTTCTTCACAAGTTCCTGCTTGCAGGAGGATCTAAATAACATAAATACTATCATATTTTCATCAACAGTTCATGGAAGGAATGTCTTTGGTCAGAATGCTGAGTATAAATGTGATGATTCTGGTGATGACCATGCTGATGGATGTCAGGGTGCAATCATCTGTTATCCTGATCCTCTTGGCTGTTTCTGTCCTGCTGGCTATAAAGGACTAAACTGTACAGAAGGTATCAATACTACTTTGTTTATAAGAAGTTATGACAAACAGATTGTTGAGTCGATTAGAATAGTCACCAATATAATTGCTTAGAATAAATGATAGGCTGTAGATACAGACTCTATATCGATGAGGTCTTCCTTTCTTTGTATCATGTTTAATTATTTTCCTGATATATGTTTTGATTTGGAAATATTAATGTTAATCATATTAGTGAAACGTGTGTGAGCTGTCCAAAAACTGTTGTTAACAACACTTTTGGCATATGAACATCAAGTTAGGGTGTGTGTTAAGCTATATGTGTTGATATGAACATACATGTCATATTACTTAATTTATACACTGTAATTTTTTTTTCTGATTTGGTATCTTTGTTGTTGAAACATGGTAATAAATATACTGAAATTCCTGTTCTGACGGTGAATTTGCTCTTTAATATTTTATTTGAAGAAGCTTCCCAAAAGGAAGATATTACATTCATATTGTTAAGTGATAACATTGTATTTTTATCATTCTCTTTTATCTGAATTTTTAACGCGTCGTAAAACGGCAAGAAGCTATACCGTTTATCTTTCAATGCTGACAATAGTTTCAATGGTGTTAGTGGTGTCATCATTCAATAGACTCCATTTGTGGCTTCTGTTTTTGGTAGAGACAGCTTCCTGATATTTGAAATAAGGGAGATCATCCAATTATCCATTCTGCAAAATTGGAAGAAATGTCACTTTTATGACTAGGTACTGTACCTTGTAGGAGTTTGTTGACTTTCATTGATAGTATATACATTCTATCACTTTGCACATTACAGGTCTCTCAGAACGATTATTTTAGCAGTATAGATCATATCTGTAATGTGTGCTCTTTAGTTTTCTGATATCACAACCATGTTTCAGTACTTCATCAGCAATGTCATGACTTACATTTTACCTTCTTCAATTCTTTCCAGAGTGTGAAACAGGGACGTTTGGCGCTAACTGTAAACAGGAGTGTCATTGTGCAGATAACGCTCTCTGTGCTTTAGACACAGGTGTGTGTGGAAACAACCAATGCAAGGATGGCTGGAGAGGAACAAACTGTCAATGTATGTATTTTCATTATGTCATTACTGCTATATGCTGGTAACTGAACAGTTATTGGAGCATGGATTTATCTATATTGATGGATAATGGCAATATTTATTTAACAGCCATTAATTTTTTTCATGCAAATTAATGAATAATTTTTACTGGTGATGTCTGCATCATCCTAGATGGCTGAGGAATGTCAGGTGAGTGGCCTAATTTCCGTACACAAAAGTTTACTTCTGTTTATTCACTTCACTACGCGTGCATTTTTACAAATCGCACATGAAAATGCCATCAATATGCGCAACCTGTTGAATAAAATGCACTTCAAACAGTATGAATACTCACTTTAGGTTAAAAAATGCCCAAAGGAAATGCGTATTGCAATAAATACGCACATAAATATGTACACTAAACGCACATGGAGGCACCACTCGTGTGAAACTGCTGTATTAGCATTTTATGCGTTAAATATGAAACAATACAACATGATACAGCCAATATGCACAACCTGCTGGCTAATACACACTTCAAGTGAATATACATTTCAAGTCAAATATGTACATAAAACATAGATACATTGTTCACCGTTAAAGCTAAATATGTACATAAAACATTCATACATTGTTCACCTCTAAAGTTTATCCAGTCCAGTCTTGGTTATGCATAGTTTATTATGTTGTTTCTAAAGACAATTACTGTATAGAGGAAGAGAGATGGGTAGGGGGCATATTTCAGGGAAACAAAACTTGTTTAAATTTGTCGCTTGACAAAGAACAGCAATGACAAATGACCTTGTTCTCCATTGGTGGGAAGCACTGGTTCCTGTTTAGTTAGTATGAAATTCCAAGACAAGTCCGAAATATGCACTTCATGACATAATGAAAAGTCCCCAATACACATCTGCTCACTCTGGCTGGGCATCAGTCTCAAATCGAAACATACCAATTTTAAAATGACATGAATACCAATTTTCTTCGACTTATACCAATTTATAGCAGCTTAAATTGACTCTTATCGATTAAAATTGACATCGATTAAAACTGGTAGATGTCGATTTAAATTTTCTTTATAACCTGCAGTTTAAATCGACATATTGATTTAAGTCGACAACTACGAGATTAAATTGATGATATGTCAAATTACATTGGTGTTTGTCATTTTAAATCAACGTTATACCAATTTAATTCGATTTTTACCAGTTCAAAATCATCATATACTGAATTGAATTGACATATACTTATTGAAATGGATGATACGTAAAACAAATCGGTATATGTGAATTTAAATCGACATCTACCAGTTTAAATGGATGATATGTTTCCATGTGCTCAAGTTTTCTGCCAGATTCCAATTAAGACACAGCTGGCCTGGTTGCTCTAGTTGACAATAATTTGCACAATATTTTATATGTAACAGGAACAACAGGTAGTGGAACAACACCTGTTTCAGCTGTATCTACTGATACACCAGCCAGTCTAGTTACTGAAGATGCAACAGGAACAACAGGTATTAGAGCAGCACCTGTTTCAGCTGTATCTACTAATACACCAGCCAGTCTAGTTACTGGCGATACAGCAGGATCTACAGTTAGTGGAGTAACCCCTGTCTCATCTGTATCTACAGATACATCAGCCAGTCCAGTTACTGATGGTACAACAGGAGCAACAGGTAGTGGAGCAACTCCTGTCTCATCTGTATCTACAGATACATCAGCCAGTCCAGTTACTGATGGTACAACAGGAGCAACAGGTAGTGGAGCAACCCCTGTCTCAACTATATCTACAGATACATCAGCCAGTCCAGTTACTGATGGTACAACAGGAGCAACAGGTAGTGGAGCAACTCCTGTCTCATCTGTATCTACAGATACATCAGCCAGTCCAGTTACTGATGGTACAACAGGAGCAACAGGTAGTGGAGCAACTCCTGTCTCATCTGTATCTACAGATACATCAGCTAGCCCAGTTACTGATGGTACAACAGGAGCAATAGGTAGTGGAGCAACTCCTGCCAGTCCAGTTAGTGGATTTAATCGCTCAGGTATGTTTTTATAAGATAAAGATAGGGGCAGTGGCGGAGCTAGGGTTATTGGCACGGGGACGAGAATGGTCTGTAGGGGCGCTTTTGACACTATCTTAGCGGAGCACCACCACAGTTTGGCGCGGAGCATACAGAAATTTTTTGAGTAAAGATATTCCCTAAATCGCCGGAAATGACCCTTTCCGGGCCTTGCTAATTTGCATATAACTCTGGCTGGGCATCAGTCTCAAATCGAAACATACCGATTTTAAAATGACATATATCAATTTTCTTAGACTTATACCAGTTTATAGCAGCTTAAATTGACTCTAACCGATAAAATTTGACATCGATTAAAACTGGTAGATGTCAATTTAAATTTTCTTTATAACCTGCAGTTTAAATCGACATATTGATTTAAGTCGACAACTACGAGATTAAATTGATGATATGTCAAATTACATTGGTGTTTGTCATTTTAAATCAACGTTATACCAATTTAATTCGATATTTACCAGTTCAAAATCATCATACAGCTGAATTGAATTGACATATACTTATTGAAATGGATGATACATAAAACAAATCGGTATATGTGAATTTAAATCGACATCTACCAGTTTAAATGGATGATATGTCAAATTAAATTGGTAGAAGTCAATTTCCTTCGACTTTTAACAGTTTCTAGCAGCTTAAGTTGACTTCTACTGATTTAAATTGACTTATCATCAATTTAGCTCATTTACATATTGCAAATCCCTATTTTAATGATGATGTAACTGAAGATGCACTTGATGTTTACGCACACAGTATATCTGAAGAGCGTAAGTTGTGCATATTTTGGGCGAAAGAAGCGTTTACGCCCAAAGATTTTTTATGTGTATTTAGCTTTACGTTCAATATGTGCGCAAATGACGCACAGTGTGCATACCAACTTTTATGTAAGGGAACTTAAATATTCAATATAATCAATAACAATGGGGCTTAATAACAACAAGTGTAAACATCAACTTTAATATGTACGTGCCAAATCTACAATAGTACATTAACAGGGAAATTCCTCTGCTAGCACACTGACTACTTCAACCCATGCACAACTACTTACTTAGATCACAGGTTGCCATGACAACTAACACTTTTGCCAGGCTGTACGCCCTAAGCATTCCCTGGGTTTAACAGTCTGGTCAGATGGAGTCTGTACCAATTACGAGTGACTAAGACTATCTAGTGAGCGGCACAGATCACTGGTAAACTGGCCTTCTTATAGAGCCAAGAGCAAGAGTATCCTAAGATAACACAACTCCCTGCCCAGCTCAAATATAGCGGATACAGATGATCAGCTTACTGTTATGGGGGACACAGTAACATCATACTTAACAACAACTAAAGCACCAGGTGTAAACAACTTAGTGATGGTAGTCACAGGAAATGAGCTCATAAACAAGAGGTGCAAACAATGGTCACCTATTTCCAGAAGATCTCCATCTTCTGGGAAAAGCTTAGCCCTTGTATTCTTTGTACTCTTCTTGGTTCACATGGAGAACAAAGCAATGTCATTCCAAGAATAAAGGTATTGTCATGCCAACATCCTGCAATGAAATGACAGGCTATCGAACTCCATGAGCACCAAGAATTTGTAAGGGGAATCTATCACAGGGAGGGGAAAATCTAACTTCTAGTAGGTGCAATCTTAATGAAACAATAAGGGTTGCACTACACAAGCCTGTGTATTGACTCAATTGATTGTTGATCAACAAAACTATCATTGCTCATTTTTTGCCAAAGGTTTATTCCTGTGAATATTCCTCAGAATATCAATGATGTGATCTTAGCTGGGGAACTGTGGTCAAAACACAATACATGCTGCCTTGACAGATATCAGCATGTGTGTGTTTATCATACAGTGTTAATAGTTTGTATTGTTTTGACTATGCAATGGCCATATTAGTTAGTTAGTATTACCAAGCTAGACTATATCCTCAACTTGGAAAGTGATAGCTACTGTATGATTCCACAGTTGCAGTTTTTGAGATTCAAATCATATTTATTCGATAGTCACAAGTAATGGTGTCATATGGATGGTTATATATGGTGATATTTCTCCACAATATTTGATAATTCTAGTCATAATTATCATTATTCATCTCTAATTCATTGAAGCTTGTTGGCTCAGAGTCTCCTGCAGTCTTTGTGAAATTGTTAAACATGTGTCATGTTATTTCCTGTTACCAGATGAGTTTAATCCTCAGTATGTTGCTGTTGTAAGGAGTCCTGTAGCAACCACAACAAATCCAACTACCATTGAAGTATACACAGGTGGTTACCAAACAGCCAATGTAACATTTGATAAAGCAGTGCTTCTTCCAGGTGGAGCAGATTCTCCGGGTTATATGTTTACACTCAATAGTCCTAGAGTACCAGATGAAGCAATGACAAACATCAACAGTGAACCTGCTACTCTTACCCTACCTACTACCATGGAGACAGCTGCAAGGATTGGTATCTACACCATCACTGTAACAGAAGATGAAAGCCCAGCTGTTGCATGGAGGGTCTTAGTGACAAATGAAAATGGTATGTGAGGGTATATGTGAAGTGAAACAAATTAGTAGGAGGGACTGGACCATACAATAGGACAAGATATTGCACCCATACCTTGCTATAGACACAGTGCAGATTAACTCTTTGAAGAAGTCTATAAGACTCCTCACCCATCTTTACATAAACCATCATGCAAGGGAAAGCTACCACCTTCATGTAGAGAAGGATATACTTTATACACGAATATCACTCACAGTGTAGCCTTGTAGATATGTCATGGAAGTTATTGACTATGCTTTACATCACCGAGGAAAGCTAATTAAATACCGCTGTGAAGGCTTAAATAATCCTCCAATCTATTGTTATTCAAACGTGTCATCAGATTTGATGATGAAATGAAATATATATGATTGTTCTACAAGATATGTCCATATATAGGCATGCATTAGTTATTATATGCCATTTATATGCTAACCTTGTTTGCTAAAACTGCAACATAACTCCATTGATGCCTGTCAGTTCAGTAAGCTACTGTCCATTAGTGCTCAAATTGGGGATATTGTCTGCCTGGTGAGGGGTGGGAGGCGGGAAGGAAGGGAAGAGTTCTTTGTTGCCATGAGATCTTGTAATGGTTTACCGTAGGTTCTTTAGTTATTTTGCCATGATCCGATCATAATGTTTTTCAGTTCCAATGACCTTTGACTTCTTATAATTCACACTATGACATCATCACACATTGAGACAACCACTTTCATGCATACATCTGCAAGTATGAATTCTGTCAACCTTGCAGTTGAGGAGAAGTTCACAATGCACCTTTTCTTTCTACAAAGTTGGTCAAGTTTAGCCTTTGACGAGCTCCTTTGTGACCATTGACAGTTTACATTGATTAATATGATATAAACTTTGAGTATTATTCTGTACATGGGTTTGAGGGTTTTAATCACTATTGATATTGGTAGGACCACACATATAGTTATGGTGTCAGTCTAAATTGTATGTGGATTGTTTATGTTTCTGTGTGCATCATGCCTCGTTTGAAACACTGTATATTACAGAAATTGATCCTTGGAAGGGTATCAAACAATACATGCATTCCCTATATTGAATTAAAAATAGCTTGCTGTTTATTATGGAGTTCAATAGTCAGGTGAGGTCAGCAAAGGTCTAATCTGAAAACCTTGCAAACATGGTATCTCTAGAATGGAAATGTGCTTGCATCTCATGTAAATAAAACATATCACAAGATCACTATGAAATTGTGTAAGCATATCTGAAGAAGGAATTTATCCTCATTATATCAGATTCTTTAAAACTTGTTATGTTATTGCAACCTGAATGCATTTTGTGCATTTATGTTTGGTAGTTTAAATGTTGACTTTTGAGTGTGTAAGGTCTAACAACCCATTCAAGGCATACAACTACCAACTGTTAAACTTCATTGATCTTAATCTTTAGAATGAGTTTCTGAAACTTTTTCTTGATGCACACACACAGGCAAGTACCCACACAAGTTCATCTGCATACCTGTTTCAATTTTTGTTGCCTGATCATTAAGCAAGTACTTAAACTAAAATAATCAAAAATTGAAGAAACACATATTTGAGATTGAAGACAGATTTACCAATGTACATGGCAATAATTGCAGCAAAATAATAGTTACAAAAATTTGTAACTACAATAGACTGTGTGCTGGTATCACTACCTAACGGTCTTAATTTCTTCTCAGCAACTATTAAAGCTTTGGAATATTCCACTGGTGCATCAATGGGCGATAGCGTGACTGTCATGGTTGAGTCAAGCGTAGATACAACAAGGCTTCGTTGGAGGAGAGATGGAGTTAGGAATCCAGACGGGGCAACAGGCAGCTCTTGTGTGGGAAAGACATCTTGTGGTGATGCTAGTGCTTTGAAATCTGTTGTCTTTGAGAGCCAGGAAAGTGGTCAATACAATAATCAAGTCCATGCCATCATGAATGTTATTGTCAGAGGTGGGTATTTCTTTTGACTTTCATGCTTGTGTGTACTATCCAATGTAGTATTCCTCATTACAATACTTATAACACTGAATGGATATTTAATAAAATAAAATCCAGTTTCTAAAGGAGACACTATCCCAAGCATCTTCAATGGCTTAAATGACAGGAATAATTGTGAAAACGTTGTGTAGAACGCTTAGAAATATCATGTTAGCGCTTTCGTTAATCTCTGATGTCGTAGTGCCACTAAAATCTAAAACATATAACTCTCTCTTTGTTTTCATTTTTGTATAATTTCTTGCTGAACTGAGGTGAAAGGAGTCTATGGGATGGTGATGCTATGTGTTTGTGTGTGATGTAATGTGGAGAATATCGCCTGCAGCTTGGTAGAGATGGTACTATTGTTGCCCCTGGGAAATATGATTTGGAAGGCTATTTCAGAAGCCTAAATCCAAGAAGCTTCACTCAAGTATATGATTCAAACATTCTGTTGATTAATAGATGATTTATTCTCTCTGTGATAAAATTAAAAGATCAATTAAATGCTGTAAAATTACTTGATGATACATTGTGTGAAGTATTTCATGTAAGAATGTAGTATAGGATGAGATACTGATATAACTAAAGTGTGTATATAGGCAAACAGTTTAGACTGACTGTTGACTTTACTGACATCTTCATGACTGACACAATTCTTTAAATGTACTTATCTCGTTTACTCAGTTTTGGTTCAGATAACATTCATTAAGATATCCAAATGACATGTGTATACGTGAATGTTTGTATAGTACGCTTTGCTCATAACATGATTTCAATATCTAAAATATAAAATGGATCTCTTTTGGATAATACAGATACCCTATAATAACTAGATAAAGTAATCAGCAAAATGTCAGGGTATAAGGCTGACTGGGTAGAAGAATGTTAACAAAATCATATTGTTAACAAATTATTTAAATTTGGTTTGTAGCACCTTGAGACTTGCATAACATCAAGGATAGCATGCTGTATGTTTAACATATGGTCTGTTGAGCTTTGGTCTGTCTGTAGAGTCTTTTAAATAAATCAAGGATAGTATGTTGTTGTTTAAGATTGGGTATGTAGACCCTTTGCATCAAATCAAGGATAACATGTTTTATGTTTAAGATTTGGTCCGAAGAGTCTATGCATTACATGAATAATAGCATGTTGTATGTCTATATAGCTTTGGTATGTAATACCTTTAAATTAAATCAAGGATAGCATGTTGCATGCTTAAATTTTGGTTGGTACAAAACCTTTGCATTGCACCAAGTATAGCATGATTTAGGTTTAGGTTTTTCAGTAGAGGCATTGTATTATATGGAGGATATGATGTTTATGAATTGATCTGTATAACCTTTGTATTACATCATGCACAGAATGTCTTATGCTTGGATTAATTTGGTAGCTAGAACCTTTGTATTACATCAAGGATAGAATGATATATGTTTAAATACAGTGGATACAATAACACTTTTCTATACATCGTGACTAACATGCTAAGGTCTGGAGAAACTTTGTATTGCATAAAGGATACGATGTCTGTTAAAGATTTGGTCTGAAAAACCTTTGTATTTCCAATACTTCATGAAGAACAAAATGTACTAAAACAAGAAAGTACAAAATGTATGCACTAAATTAATCTCTGCAAATTGATTCATCAATGATACTGATATATTTTTCACTCCTTTACATTTAAGAATGTCCAGAGAACATGTGGAGTCCACCTGACTGTACTAATACATGTGAACCTTGTATCAACGGAGGAGTTTGCTCAGATTTAACTGGTCTGTGTCTTTGTCCTCCTGGATTCAGTGGAAACAATTGTGAAAATAGTAAGTTTTTTAGCTAAATTGTCTTAACAATTAAAGACCAAATATGGAGGCAATTTTTGTTGTTGAGATTTTCCATTAATTTAGGAGTTTACATACCCATAATCAACATGTGTAAAAAATAATCTTCGAAAACCTACTATAACCCATTAAAAACGACCACGAAAATGGACATTTTGGGTAGTCACGTGACATGAACCTCTGGAATGTCTGAAAACAGAGATTGACCCAAAGGAGCCTCTGGTCACCGTGTGATGTCAAAGTTTGTATACCGCGAAAATCAAACGCTGATATAGGCACTGTTTGTACACAGATAGCGAACAATTGTACTGTTTTTGACTTCCAATTTCGAGCGTTTGAAAAGCTGTTAGCTTAAAACAAGAACACATGAAGGTTAACAACAAGTTTTAAGACAATTATAAGCAGAAATTTTAGTTAAATTGCTTATTTTATTAGCAAAATTTCCACTCAAATGGAGGCATCTTTTATATAGCGTAGCGTCAATAGGTCCGTACGGTACAATATACTTACATAGTACTTACTCGTTTTAATATCCAAAAGTATACAAACACAGAAAAAGTATCCTGTCAATAAACAAATTTAGCAGTGAATATCCTAATCCACGTTTCTTGTTCAATCCTGGGCGAAAAACTACCGTGAGTCTGTGTAATTCCATAGAGTTAGGTCTAGTTGAAACAGGCCTTGACCAGTACTAACATCACACAATCACAAGACAGTCACTAACGAAATAAAACGTCCGATCGCTACATACTACCGTTTTTATTCAACTCCTTGGACCATGCAGATGTCGGAATAAACAGAACGGACAATAATACACATGTATCACGAACTCACGATACTGGAATACAACAAATGAAATAGATAAATCCTAACATGGCTATTTACACATGCTGTGAGCCAACGCTGGCGAGAGTTGTAACTAACTACCGTACATGTACTAACAATGCTATACCCTTGGCACGGTATATATATACGGTCATCTCTTACAGTAAATATATTACTGTCAATTGCGTGATATAATGTTACATGTAAGGACGTCCAGGGCGTGTTTACGGTCAATTTCACATTAGCTATGTCCGACCATGGTCCGACACAGCTATCGACAGTATATAATTTTCACAGAATGAGACATTTGCAGCATACACAGAAGCAGGGTCATGCATGTGGACTCATGGGCATGAGATACTCCGGGTGCTGAAAAATCTTTCCGCGTGGATCTCAAAAAATTGATCCAAAGTCTGCGGCGTTTTACGTCGGTTCTTTTACTCGGAAATCTAAAAAAGCTGATGCTTTTGTTGGATGAGGTATAACTGCAACCTCCAACAACACAGAATTGTGACATTTTGAGGAAAAAGGAGTAATATCGTTGATGTTTTTGGCAGCTCAAGTATACGACTTTACACACTAAAAGTATAGTTGTGAGTGAGGTATACAAACGTTGACGTCACATGGTCACCTGATGTCTTAGGAATGTTTCTGGAATGTCTGAAATAGAAGCTGACTTTTCGTTCCATTTTTCACTTATTTATCGTCCGAAATTGGTAAAGTTAATTACAGCAATGTAATTGGAGTCAGTTAAGGATTACATACATGAAAAATGGTGGGATTTTATGTTCATCGAAAAGTCTCCATAGTTGGTCTATGCATGATTTTCCTATTACTGTAAGTACCTTCACCTTAAGCAGTACTTTGCAAAGAATTGCTGAATCAACACTAATTAATAATGTGCTCTTCACTTTCACCTCTTGTAGTAAAGAAATGTTAGGGATGATACCATAATCAGTCAATCAATAAACATGTAACTAGATGCTCTCAAAGCTTGTTATGGTTTACTAAGATTAATTGTACTAATTCAAGTTTGATCATCAGCTGGAGGAAGGAAATAATATCAACATTAAGAGACATTCACTTGTATTTTAAGTATTAATTTTGAATTAACCTCAATCTTATCAGCTGTTGATGGTAACATGTCTCTGGGCAGTTTGTGTCACCGATCTGGTATTTGTTGTCAGAAATCTTGTCAACATTAATTCTAACTTTACTGCTTATTAGTGAAGCAAAACGCAGATAGCGAGAGATATTACAGATTTAAGTACCTTCGCCTCTGCCAGACAAGGTTTGCAGGAGAAAATGACAGCCATTCCGGAGGTCAACAGACAAAACACAATAAACAATCTCTTTGGTCAAATTTGGACAGATGAAAATATATTGCAGATAATCACACTTACACAATAATAATTTGAAATACATAGCCTAGAAGAAAATACAATAACCACAAAAGCAATACTAGTGTTCGTGACAGCTCTGAATACAAACCAAACTGTATAATGAACACAGTACATCTCTTTCACAGTGAATTAATAATAATTGACAGTGTGGTGACACAGCAAAACTAAAACAATATAACACTGCACTATGCTCAACTGGTGAAAAATTCTTATCTTACTCATTTAACTGGTGAGGTATTCTGCTCATTGGCTCCCGTAATAGCTTGGGAGTAAAACGTTAAAGACCTCAATGCTCTCGCACATCTTGTCTTGCTAACTTGGGTTGGCTTCACGATCAATATTACCGGCCGCCATATTATATATACCTACTGTATTTGCTTGTTTCCAATCAATATCAGCAAGTAATTTAACAGCATGTGGTTGAACTTATAATAGTATCAGGGAGAGAATAAATCATCTCCTAATCAATAGTATGTTTTAATCATATATTTGAGTGGAGCTTCTTGGATTTAGGCTTCAGAAATAGCCTACCAAATCATTTTCCCCAGGGGCAACGATAGTACCATCTCTAGCAAGCTACAGGGGATATTCGCCATATTACAAAGGTGAGTGGAGTGTTAGCTCAGTGGTTAACGCCGGTGCCTTTCAATCATAGGTCCCGAGTTCGAGTCACTCAAAGACTAATGTTTGGCGTCCAGTCGCAGAGTTGTTGACAATTGACAATTCATAATCATGGACGTTAAATATGAATCTTAGAGACTGACTTCGGTCAGCATGAGGCTTTGATAAGCCAATGATGGCTTCTTCACGAGTTACTGCTTGCAGGAGGATCTAAATTACATAAATACATACATATTTTCATCAACAGTTCATGGCAGGAATGTCTTTGGTCAGAATGCTGAGTATAAATGTGATGATTCTGGTGATGACCATGCTGATGGATGTCAGGGTGCAATCATCTGTTATCCTGATCCTCTTGGCTGTTTCTGCCCTGCTGGCTATAAAGGACTAAACTGTACAGAAGGTATCAACACTACTTTGTTTATAAGAAGTTATGACAAACAGATTGTTGAGTCGATTAGAATAGTCACCAATACAATTGCTTAGAGTAAATGATAGGCTGTAGATACAGACTCTATATCGATGAGGTCTTCCTTTCTTTGTATCATGTTTTATTATTTTCCTGATATATGTTTCAATTTGGAAGTATTAATGTTAATCATATTAGTGAAACGTGTGTGAGCTGTCCAAAAACTGTTGTTAACAACACTTTTGGCATATGAACATCAAGTTAGGTTATGTGGTAAGCTACATGTGTTGATATGAACATACATGTCATATTACTCAATTTATACACTGTAAGTTTTTTTTCTGATTTGGTTTCTTTGTTGTTGAAATAGGGTAATAAATATACTGAAATTTTGGTTCTGCCAGTGAATTTGCACTTGATATTTATTTGAAGAAGCTTCCCAAAAGGAAGATATTACATTCATATTGTTAAGTGATAACATTGCATTTTATTATCCTTTTCTATCTGAAATTTATAACGATTCATAACATGGCAATGAACTATACCAGTTTATCTTTCAATGCTGACAATAGTTTCAATGGTGTTAGTGGGGTCATCATTCAATAGACTCCATTTGTTGCTTCTGGTTTTGGTAGAGACAGCTTCCTGATATTTGAAATAAGGGAGGTCATCCAATTATCCATTCTGTAAAATTGGAAGAAATGTCCCTTTTATGACTAGGTACTGTACCTTGTAGGAGTTTGTTGACTTTCATTGATAGTATCATTCTATCATTTTGCACATCAGAACGATTATTTTAGTAGTGTAGATCATATCTGGGAATGTGTGCTCTTTAGTTTTCTGATATCACAACCATGTTTCAGTACTTCATCAGCAATTTCATGACTTACATTTTACCTTCTTCAATTCTTTCCAGAGTGTGAAACAGGGAAATTTGGTGCTAACTGTAAACAGGAGTGTCATTGTGCAAATAGCACTCTCTGTGCTTTAGACACAGGTGTGTGTGGAAACAACCAATGCAAGGATGGCTGGAGAGGAACAAACTGTCAATGTAAGTATTTTCATTATGTTATTTGTACTCTATGTTGGTAACTGTGATTGCCCAGTGAGATTATAATGAGCACGTAATCCCTTGAACACACATATCTCTCACTTTAATCAAGTATAATCAACAGCTGATCAGAAGTTCTGGCAACAAGACGTTCTCATGTTACAACTTGTTTAAGACTTGTGTCTTTTAACATACTTAACAGAGAAGCAGAAAACAAACAAGAAACCTTTGCTATTCATTATGTGAAAGTAATGGGTAATGCAATTGACTCCCCGTAAACTGAACATTCTGTTGTTTTCCTTCATAGGGATGAAGACAGTAGGTGTAGCCTGTTTGCTTCGGTTTTATTGCAGACTTCTTGTTCCAGAATGACTTAAACAGGAAGGTGATTTGAAGTAGTTCTTCAACACTCTTTCTTTCTCTGGAATGCAAGTCGAAGCTATTTTTTATTTTCTACAATCACTTCATGTTGATCCTTTTAAAATACTAGGATAAAAATTGCCTTGCACAGCTAATATTTTGGTTCCATTTTGGTGCCTTGTTGGAAACAAAGGAACCTATATGGTCAGGTTAGTATGCATACGTGTGTATGTGTGTGTGCGACGGTGACACTTGCTTGGGTCCGCAATAACTCAACAATGGAGTGATGTATATTTTTGTATTAAAGATGCTATGTTGTTGTACAATAGTGAGAAGGTGTGCCTTATTGTGTTTGGTACAGACATTATGAATATTACATGAAGGCCTGCATGGTACATGTAGGTCTAACTTTTTTGGGACCATCTGGGCTCAAAAAACCTCGGAGCCCTTTTTCGGCAGGGTGTGCCTCAATTTGATTTCCACATCAAATGCATTTTGGGACATCTTTGAGTTTGTTGGGCCAAATATTTTTGGGACCATATTAGCCAACAGTTTTGGGGGTTCAATATTTTGGGGGAAAATATATTTTTGAGCCATGCACTTTGTATGAACCAAATATGTTTCGAACCATTTAGGCACAAACTCTTTTTTTTTGGGGGGGGGGGAGGGATTCAAATTTTTAATTGCAATAACTCCACAACCAGAAATCAGATTATATCCAACTTGGAATACAGTTGATGGTTAGTAGCTGTTACACATGTTATATTATGATATTTGGTGATGACATACAACACTTTAATATAGCAAGGAGCAATAGTGCCTATTGGTATAAGTAGTGAAAAGTGTACAATGTTCTTTCTTCTCTTCAAAATAGTTCCAGCATAATAAATCCATTCAGTTGTTACTTCTCGTTTAGATAACTACAATAGCGTACTGTTCGTCCACCCAGCCTGTGAAATCCACAAACTTTAAGCCATTCAGAATTCATCTGCTCGATTAGTCACAAAACCCAGGAAACATGATCCAATTACTTCCAGCATTGAGTGTAATACATGCCTGCCAGCTAAACAGCAAATCATTTTCAAGATTTATGCTTTGTTGTTAAAATTCTACATGGCGAGGGGCCAACCTACTTGAGTGAACTGTTGACATGACATTGTAGTGGGTGCATTTTTCTCTCGAATGCCCAGGCCCTTCATCAGCCATGTGATTACCTTTGATTGTGATTAATCCCAACTTAATACTCATATTTTCATCAAACTTTATTGACTAATCTTGTTTTTATTTGTCTTAACTTCATAGATCTTAGTTAATACTAGTTTCTTTATTTTATTGATTGATTTATTGGTTTTATCTTTCTTATGTGAAGTGCTTTCAAATATTCTTTCATGTAAAGCATTTAATTGCTATATTAAATTAATTACTATCAACACACTAGAAAAATTCTACTTCATGACCAGTTTTACAACTAAGACCCTGCACCTCGCCTGGGATTCTCCCATGGGTGCTCATGAAGCTTTCTAGTCACTTCGCCCAACAACCATTTCGCCCAACTGCCATTTCGCCCAACCAACCTGGTCATTTCGCCCAACCTTGATTAAATATGATACTTCAAAAGGAAACGTTCGGGAATTGTTAACGTGACAGGAAACTTGAGGATGGATCAGTGTGTTAGGGGTTAGGTTTGATAGTAAACGTTCGAATATTAAGGAATATTAAGGAAACGTGAAGTCCTTTACTTTGTATAACTTTAGTAAGGAAACGTTCTGGAATTTTTAACGTCACAGGATACGAACCGAATATTAAGGAATCTTGAGGATGGATCAGTGTTTTAGGGGTTAGGTTTGATAGTAAACGTTTGGGAATTGTTAATGTTACGGGACACGAACCGAGTATTAAGGAAAGTTGAAGTCGTGGTTTATTTGATTACAGATGTGATTACATATGTGGTTACATTGATAAAGTGGTTACATTGATTAAATATAGTACTTCAATATTACGGACGGGTTTAATATATATATATATATATATATATATATATATATATATTTTTTTTTTTTTTTCAATTTAATAAGGAAACGTTCGTGAATTGTTAGTCAGTAGGATGGATCAGGTTTTTATGAAGACCGATTTCCCTGTGTTTGTATAACATTAGATTAACACTATGTAGAACTAGATAAACACATAATTGCTGTGAACAATACCCTTGATTAATGCCTGGCGGACTTGATAAACGCTTGACCGAGGTCATCAAGCAGAACAATAGCTGTGGAATTATAAACCACGAACAATAGGCCTCCGATAAACGTCTGGTTGACCGGATTAAAGCTTGGCTCAGCAGAGCAATAACCGCGGATTACTGACTCACAAATGCAATGTCATCAATAATTGACAGTGATTAGTGAAATAGAAACGGTTATATTATTCCACACCGATTCCCCTTTGTTTGTATAATAATATAACTTACATATCATAATAATATAACTACCAATAATACAACCCAAAATAAATCAAATTGAACTAGTGAAATAGAAACGGTTATATTATTCCACACCGATTCCCCTTTGTTTGTATAATAATATAACTTCCGTTGTATGCGTAAACGCCTAAAGTAGTGTAATCCTCCCATTATACCTGAAATAACTGCTCAGACTCCGATCGATATCGAGCGGACCTCCCTTTTTTTACCTATTACGAAGTAACCTAACCCAAAATAAATCAAATTGAACTAGTGGAATAGAAAAAGTAATATTATTCTGACTGAATATTAGTAAAAATAAGGTTGGGCGAAATGACCAACATGGTTGGGTGAAATGACCATGCTGGTTGGGCGAAATGACTATGATGGTTTGGCGAAATGACCAGGCTGGTTGGGCGAAATGACCAGGCTGGTTGGGCGAAATGACCAGGCTGGTTGGGCGAAATGACCAGGCTGGTTGGGCGAAATGGTAAGGTTGGGCGAAATGGCAGTTGGGCAAAATGGTTGTTGGGCGAAGTGACCTGCTTCCCTCATGAAAGACAGGTCTCTGTTGAGACCAGTCCCGTATGCTCAAAGCTGTAGTAACGATCTGATTTCTTGGTTGCTTCTTTTTTGGCATGTTGAAAAGTTAATAGTTAAGTTATATAAAATGCTACATTTAAGATGGCTTCCCTGTAGATGAACACTTTAATCTCCCAAACCGTTATTTTTTTTTTATATTATTATCCAGTGAAAACATCTTCAAATTTAACCCAACAAAAAAAAAAGGAAAAAATGCCTGCCACTCTTGCAAAAATTCTTTGGTTTGTGAGCTGCCCTTTTAGTACTTTAAGTTCTTTGCTTCACTAGCCTGGCCAATATGGATAGCTTTCTTGAGAGAGAGGTCCTCTTCCACAAGACGATGTCAATGAATTTGTTCATCAATGAACCCACACATGATCCTGTCACGTGTGAGACCTTATGCTAAATTTTAAAATGTACAATGTTTTTGCCTTGTTGCACAAGTCAGTGGTCTATCCGCTCATTCACCTCATTGATATTAATTTATACTAGTTTCTCTATTTGACATTGATTTGTTGGTTTAAATTTGCTCATATAAAGTGCTCTCAGATATTCTTTCATGTAAAGTGCTATATCGATGTGTTATATATATATATATATATATATATAGACAGTAATTAATAAATCTATATATTATCAAGTGAAAACATTTAAAAATTCACCCACTGAAAATGCCTGCCACACTTGAAGCGATTGTTTGTCAGGTACCCTACTAGTACTTGCTTAATAGAAAAAAAAAGTTTTATTACATTTAAGTTCTCTGCTTCACTAACCTGTCAATTATGGATAACTTGTTGAGAGAGAGAGATCTCCAAGAAGATGTCAATTAATTTGGTCATGAAACACACTATTCTCTCACATGGGTCAATCCATGCCAAATCAACAGATTTTTGGGTCGATTCCACGTCGACCCTCTCAGAATCGCCTGAAATTGATATGGTGTCTTGCCATATGTCTCAAAGGATGAAATTGGGCAAAAAAAAAATTTAAAAAATTTTCGTTGCTAGGATACGGCCCCGCCTAGCAACCAAATCCAGATTGCATTTTAAGAGCACTTAATTTGTGTCAAGTTTGGAGGCATTTTTTGCATAAATGTAAAGTATTTTATGTCTCATATTGCAGATATTGTGGAAGACATGTGGCCAGTCTTCGAATTTAGCTAATTTTGAGGAAAATTTACGGTCTCAATTTTTCGTAACAAGTAATTAAAATGGCAGAAAATGAGATAGGGGTCTCTTCTGGCCCTACTTTGAGTGTGCTCTATATTCACAAGCAAGGGCATGTTTGAGTTTTAATTTCCATAGCATCCTTGTCCAGTGGTAGTTGTACGGGAAAAGTGCAAAAAAAAAGTCAAGCGGGTCGTACGTTTTACGAACAGCGCCCTCAAACTTAAGAAATCTCACTTCTGGCCCTAATTGGGGGTCCATTTTGGGCCTGTGGGTATTTTTTTTTTTTTTTTTTTTAAATAGCATTTTTCAGGAGCGTATTGACCCTATTTTTAAAAACTCAAGTCAAAAAGTTGTGTATTTTGTGTTATCTACTCAAATTTACGACTCGAAAATTGCGAAAATCACTTCGTTCATATGTATGAAAATGCTTGCACAAGCCGATTTGAGTAATTCAAATGACAACAACTTCTTAGCATTAGCATACAGGTGCTTAACAATTAGAAGGGTGGTCCACTAGCATAAGGACTACAAATAATCTGCATTTTCAGGGTCATATGCCCAATGATGCCTGTGAACAGCGCCCTCAAACATCACATTTTACCAATATTTTGGGCTATTTTGGGCATTTCAAGGTCAAATTTGGTCACAATTACAAGTTTTTTTTTTTTGGTTTTTAATACAAAACTAGTAAGATATGTATAGTTATGATGCAAAGAATGAGCTAAAACATCTTTTATATTAGTTATTCTGATGAGCAGCTTAAAGTGGCGTATATGTGAGTTACATCAGCTCTACAGAAACATGCTTGCGAGGGCAAACAGTGGTAACATTGTATCTTCATTCAAGGAGATGTTAAACAACATTAGAAACTATTGAAATGTATTTATTAAAAGTGTTCTGTCTAATACTCTTTGACTCCCTCTCACCCCCAACCCCCCCCCCCCCCCCCGCCCAGCATGCACCCTCCCCATAGTGCACTATGCAGATTTGTATACACACAGTATGTGACTGACTTTTACTGCATAGAGACTGCATAAACATGCATTCAAGGTATACTGAATTATTTGGTATGGTAATCTTCTGCTTCAAATTGTCTCTTTGCATGTAACCCACCCCTCCCAGCCACATCCTCAACCCAACCCTATATCAGAATAGTAAATTGTGAACCAGTGCGTACAGTGTGCACTATATATGTGTGTACATGTTCAGTACAGTGTTATTTTACACCAAGCATATAAATACACACTGTCCACAATCATGTACAGTACACACTGTGTACTGGTCATTCCATTCAATACTGTGCATATCAATGTCATTTTAAACATTTGAAATGTAGTGTATGCTTTTGCTAATTCAATAAATTAAAAGACTTTTAATAATTTATAAGGAATGTTTAACCAGTACATAAATGTGCAGTGTGTATACTGTACATGATTTTGGACAATGTTTATTTAAAAGTGCTTGGTGAAAAATAACACTGTACTGAACATGTACACACATATATAGTGCACACTGCATAGTGCATACTGTGCATATTTCAATGTCTTTTTAAATATTTGCAATGAAGTGTATGCATTTGCTAATTCACTAAATTAAAAGACTTTTAATATTTTAAAAGGAATTTTTAACCAGTACATACATGTACAGTGTGCATACTGTACATGATTTTGGACAGTGTGTATTTAAATAGTACTTGGTGTAAAATAACACTGTACAGAACATGTACACACATATATAGTGCACACTGTATGCACTGGTTCACATTCATTTTCTATTCTGATATAGGGTTGGGTAGAGGATATGGGTGGGAGGGGTGGGTTACATGCATACAGACACTTTTAAGTAGAAGATTACTATACCAAAACATTCAGTATATATGCATGTTTATGCAGTCTCTATGCAGTAAAAGTCAGTCACATACTGTATGTATACAAATCTGCATAGTGCACTATGGGGAGGGTGCTGGGCAGGGGGGGGGGGGTTGGGGGTGAGAGGGAGTCAAAGAGTATTAGACAGGGACACTTTTAATAAATACATTTCAATAATTTCTAATATTGTTTAACATTTCTTTGAATGAAGATACAATGTTACCACTGTTTGCCCTCGCAAGCATGTTTCTGTAGAGCTGATGTAACTCTCATATACGCCACTTTAAGCTGCTCATCAGAGCATTAATAACTAATATAAAAGATGTTTTAGCTCATTCTGTGCATCATAACTATACATATCTTACTAATTTTGTATTAAAAACCGAAAATAAAACTTTTAAATGTGACCAAATTTGACCTTGAAATGCCCAAAATAGCCCAAAATATTGGTAAAATGTGATGTTTGAGGGCGCTGTTCACAGGCATCATTGGGCATATGACCCTGAAAATGCAG